>NC_051154.1:181401243-181613743 GCF_013339745.2 Dermacentor silvarum | reverse complement strand
TTATCTATTTTCTTCCATATTTCTCAGTCGTTCCTCAAAATCAATTTTACTCTGAGCCTCCCTTCAAAATTTGTCCAGCCCATATCACCCTGCACAGCTTCATTAGTAGTCTTCCCGTGAGCGCCCAATGCGAGGCGTCCCACTGACCTTTGGTTGCCATCGAGTCCTGATTGTACCCCTGAATTCAAGCAAACAACCGCATTTCCAAATGTAAGTCCTGGTACCATTACACCTTTCCACATACCCTGGATCACCTCGTACCTATTGTATGCCCATAGCGATCTGTGCTTCATTATGGCCGCATTTCGCTTCCCTTTTGCTACTATTGTTTTTCCTGTGTCTCCAGATATCTATCGCCTTCGTTTATCCATACACCCAGGTATTTGTATTATTTTACCCGAGGTATTCCCTGGCCATGTACCAACACTGTCGGCTCACTGTTTTCATGAATACCCTAAAACCTGATTTTTAACGCTCAATTTTAATCCTAAATTATCACATTCTTCTCCACAGATATCGGCCAAACGTTGCATATCACTTTGCTTGTTAGCAAGTAACACAATATCGTCAGCATAAAATAAACCTGGAAGCTGCTATTGTACCGGCTTGTTTGTATGAGAGGTTAAATCCGATATTGATTCCTTCTAGCACCATTTCCATCCTTACCATGTACATCATAAGCAGCAGCGGAGATAAAGTTCAACCCTGTCTCAGTTCCTCGTTAATGTCATCTTTAACCTCGCTCCTCATCCCTTCCATTCAACGCAAACGGTATTTTCTCGGTAAATCTCCCTCAATAGCTGTGTACAGTCGTTGCCTATACCTTCCCCTTCCAGAATATCTCACAAAATGTTGCGGTCTACGTTGTCATACACTCCGGTAATGTCTAAAAAAGCCACATATAGCGGTCTCCTTTCTTCTCTGGATATTTCAATACACTGAGTAAGGACAAATAAGTTGTCATCCAGACGCCTACCAATTCTGAAACCATTCTGAACTTCTCCCAATATGCCATTATTCTCTGCCCATGCATGCAGCTTCAATTTATTCGACTGCATTGCTAACCTGTATATTACCGATGTAATGGTCAGCGGTCTATATGAGTGAATTATACCTTTTTTCCCCTTACCTTTATAAATTAAACTTATTGTACTTTTTCGCCAACTGTCTGGCATTCGCCTATCTTGTAAGCATTTTTCTACTGCTTTCAGCAGAGCTTCGTTACTTTTTGGTCCTAGCTCATAAATCAGCGTAACGGGAACCTCATCTAAACCTATGGCTGTGCGTTTAGGAATTTTCTCTTCAGCTTTCTTCCAGTTGAAATTACTCAGCACCAACTCCTTTTCCGTTTGGTTCTCGTTCATTCTCTTTTTCTCCTGAGAGACCAGCTCATCATTGCCCTGAAATGATTTGGCTATTATTTTCCGAAAGTAATTTAATGCCGCGTCCCCTTCCACTTTGTTTCCATCTTCGCCACGGATATGTTGTTGTACTGTTCGCGACTTCCTGCCCAATAAGTTAATGTGGTTCCAAAATATTCTAAGTGCGACCTTCTTTTTCTCCGGCGTATTTCTGACGACCAACGTTCACTTTCACCTTTAATCTTTGCTTGAACTAATAATTGAACCATGTTTTTTTTCCGCGGTATATTTCCCCTTTTCTGTCTATTTCATCCTGCGGCAACTCTGCATTTTTTGCCTGCCTGTGTTCTCGTGATGCTTTCTTTCGATCGTCGATTGCCTCTCGTATCTCCCTGTTCCACCAGCTCTTCGGTTTTCCTTTTCCTTTCCAACAAGCATGTTGTTTCGCTTTCCTCATTTCTGTCGCCATTACACTTACAAGCTCACTGTATTACCACTCCTTGCTTTACCATTTGTCAAGTTCTTTCTCGACTCTTGTGACTATATTTGCTATTTGTTCAGCCTTCAAATTTTGACTGGTCAATTCTTCGTTCATTGCTCTCTTTCCCAACTAAATATCCCATTTTCAAAATGACGCCTTTATGGTCAATCCCTATGCTGCTATGCCTTTCTTCGTCAATGACCATTTCTTTCAATAAAAGCATAACCACTAGGATTCGATCGTCTGGCCTACAGATCCCAAGCTCAGTACCTTACAACTACACCACGCCGGTTAGTGCCGTGTAGCGCATGCGCCCCCTGCTTTCCGCACAGTGGGCTCGTTAGGCCCACCTTGTTCGCCACGAATGGGATGCTAGCGTTTGCCATCACCCGGCCTCGTTTCAAGAGGATGCTCATATCATCTGTCTATCCACCTATGTGTCCATACAACTTGGTGTGACGAACGTCAAAGTGAAGGGCAAGCAAGGATAACAACATTCTGCCCATTTTGTCATCCGTGCGACAGCGTATCGAGAGTGCTAGTGTGAAAAAGTAGGTAAACACATCCGTCCCCTTACAGCCATGTACTTACCTCCACTCACCTCTTAAGGCGACTGTAGATCAGCCACAGTGATTGATTTTGCGCTGCTTCTTCGTTCAGACGTCACATTCAACGTACGGTGATAAGATATGTGAGCACACTCATAAGTCGTGCTCTTTAAGAAAAGATAGGACGTGCTCTCGGGAGCAGCGATAAATACCTCCGATCCCGCTACAGAAACTTGTCGGTTCAGTGTCAGGAAGCTTCGGTAGATAGGACAACGCTTTCGTGCGTAATCGTTCCTGAATAAAACTACGGCAGACCTACTGACGTCGCCTTGGTCGGCCAGCCATCAATGTTTCTAAGACTGATAAGCTTTAGTGCATCTTAATCGTCTAATTTTCAGTCACGGCTCTTTAAATGTTCACTAAAACAACGTGGGCTGATTTTTTTTTTTTTTTTTTTACTACCAACAGGGTCTTCACTGCCCTCTCTCTGCTGTACACTGGAACTGGCAACTGATCTCGATAGGCTAGCCGCTGCTTCATTCAACCCCATATTTCCTGAAATGTTGTTAACACCAACAGGCACTTCACTGCCGCTCTCTCTGCTGTGCACTGGAACTGGCAACTGATCTCGATAGGCTAGTTGCTGCTTCATTCAACCCCATATTTCCTTTCCTTTGCCTCGGAGATGAGACTTAAATCTTTTCAACCGGCATAAGTTTCAAGCATGTACTAACTAGTCCAACAAGTTTTATTAGGATATGTTTAAAAGTTTTCTCTGATAAACAACGAAGCAGGAACGTTCTCGTCCTTTCGTTTTGTTGTGTCTCGTGGATTTGTTCCTTCCGTTTCGGTCTCTTAGTCACCCATTTCCTTTTTCCTCGACTTCTTGGTGTTTAAATATTCATTGATATTATCTGTCCACCATCTCTCAGACCAATCCTGCTTTCTTTTGAGTGTCTGCAAGCGCTTTAAACATCACGCCTGCTTCCTTTGTGACTACATTGGCGCGCTTCGTTCCGAGGGTACATGTCAAAACGCCCGTGTGCCACACTTTGGGTGTAGGTTAAAGAACCCCAGGTAGTCAAAATTAATTCAGAGTCAACCACTGCGGCGTGCCTCATAATCGTATCGTGGTTTCGGCAAAAATAAAAGCCCGAATTTAATTTTTTTCTAATTGAGTACAGCAAAACCGGGTGTGCTGTGAACCCTAAAATGCAAGGTGCGTTGAACCACATTTTAAGACACAAGGTTTAGCGCCCTTCGTTTTTATTTCTTCGTATTAGCATCCATTCGTTTTTATTTCTTTTGTAACTGTCACTCGAACTTTTTTGTCTGTTTTCTTTATTTTTCTTGCTCCATTAGTTTTTTTTCTTTTTCTTTCTTTCTTCCTTTCCTCAGCGAAACGTAACGCGCGGCCAATGTTGGGGAAAGAAAACCACCCTCCCGCACGAGCCAGCAGCCTCGACCACTTTTCCAGGAAAACCCGCCTGTACCCTTCATGCTCACAGGGCGACCACGCACCGCCGTCGCACAGGGGCGCGCCGCCCGAATGTTTGAAAACAAACAACACCGACTCAATCACCAGTCTGCATCTTGGAGGTAACCGACCGCTGACCCGCTCCCTGGAAGCACATGTCCACGCCGCGTTTCTCGCGAGACGTCGTGTGTCTTGAGGGGTGGCACCCCGCGAGCGTCGGCAAAATGGATGGACGCCAGCCTAGTTAGTTCTCCGCACTGGCTTTCCTGGGCTTGTATACTTGCTTTTCTTATAACGGCTCTAAAGCTGTTCATCGTATCGCTCGCTGAGCAGCCAGTGCGCGGCTCATCTTCGAGCGCGTTTTGTGCGGACCTGAAAGCGGCAACACCAACCCTTCGACGTAGACGCCGGTCCTCGAGACTGTAACACGCTCATAACTATGTTGGCAGGCTGGGAAAGAGAATATTTTAATTATGCCAATGCGCACTCTGCTCTCGCTTTACGGAACGTGTCAGTTCAGTCGGCCGACTGTGGCAACAGCAAAATGGTACAACGTTAGCCACCTTGGTAATTTCGGAGATCTCGGCAGGACCTAAAGCAGCTCAACCACTGGAAACGTCCAATGCAAATGCGAAGCAGAAATGTCTCTGTGCAATGCTATTTTTGCTGGAGCTCAATGACAAACGGAGGCCGAGAAGGCGAACGTTATACCGAAGGGGTAATGCTTCTGGTGACGGGAATACTACTTTTGCTACCAAATCGCATTCCAGCCTCATTACGTGGGGTCGTGACACAAGAGCATAAATACGGTTAGTTTAGAGCAATTGTCTTTTGATCTATTTGCAATTTTTTAAAAATTACAAAAAGGAAATCTTGATAAATGTCCTTGCATAATTGCATCAGGTGGGCGAGAACAACGGGCACTGCGAGGCTCGGGTACTATTCCTCTTAAATAAAAAAAGAAAAGGAAAAGAGAAAAGGAAGCGTTCCGACAGTTATAGGATACTGGTCTCGTCGTACCGATTTTACTTGTGCTTTATAGCGTTCGCACATGTGCATTGGACCACAGCATCGAAAAATTCCTCTCGAAGCTGACATTCGGGGCTGTTAGAGCAGCCCGACACATCCCTCGTTTGCTCTTGTCTATTTCTCATTCCCTCCCCCCCCACCCCTTTCGCCCCTGCAAATGCCACAGTGAGAATAGACACTGTGACTGCGCTTGCTTGCTCTGTGAGCTCGTCAGCTGCGTTCCGTTTTGTGTTCCTTTCCTCATTCGCCGAGCGTAGAGGCAGCTGTTTGCGCGGAGCCGCGTGAACGGGAACGAGGAGGTGAGCGAAATGCGCCCGTCACACTCGCCCCCCACATGCAAGCACGGGTCGCAGCTGCAGCTCAGCGCGTGCGAAACGCCCAAGAGAACATGATCCGACCATTGAACGGCGAACGCGAATGCACCGGTGTCCTTGAGCGCAGGTCGTCAGGGTACAGATACGCGGATTCATGGCCAGGTTCCGACACAGTGTCCAGTTTGCGCGCATCTTATTGGAAGCCGGCACATTTTCGCTTGCAGATGCAATGTGCAATGGACGGATGAGACGCGTTTGCTTTATTTCCCTAAAACGCTGTTTTTCCCCCGCTGATTCAGTTCGTATAGAGAACACCACCACGAGTAGGATCGGTGCTTTGCGCCGAAGACGTGGTCCGAGCGTGGGAAAAAGAATTTTAGGGGGTGCTGTTCAGAAGCGTTCAATTCCCCTGTACGCTTCCCCCCACAGTAAAATAAGAAGTTCTCAGTATATGCTAGGAGAGCGTCCCGTGGTTCGGGCTCTCCTAAACGTCTCGGAGCGCAGTGGAATATCCTTGGAGCTATAGCCCAGCCACCGCGCCTTCGCCAAAAAAAGGGCGCGCCAACTTCTCGAACGATGCGTGATCTCTGGTCAAATAGATTCCACAATTACGCCTTTGAATATCGGTGGCCACAGTATCGCCCTTCACTCCTCTCTCCCTATCTCTCGTCGCTGCATGAGATGTCGTTATAGTAAACACACACTATACTGGAAAATCCACTTGGTTGGGCATGCAGAGTAAACCTGAAAGAAAGGAGACCAGTTTGAAACCCCGATTCTGAAAACACTCTTCCTGCTCAGATTTCTTTGTACGTGTTGTATGCGCACGAAATTTCTGTCAATCATTTCGTTTCGCGGTGCTGCAAAATTTTGAGACCCGAACTTCTCCCGTTTAAAGGGCTCCAATGACCGAGAGTTATAACGAGCGTGCATTCAGTAATTCCACTGACTCGCTCGACGCCACTGTCAATTCATCTCCCATCTCATAAAGGACGGCGTGTGAGAAGCCCTTCTCGGAATCAGCGAACAGCCGAACACAAATTGTTCTCGCACTTAATTTTCCAAGCTTTTCAACTGCCTAAACTATAAGTCAGAAAAGAGGAGGCAGCAAACATGCATACTCCCACTCTTTGGCTGGTCGTTACCCAAAGCTCCGTTTTTCTCATCGCTCTTCGTAATGTTACCACCAAAATGAACTTTGTCCCGCAACACAACGGTGAGCATCGCGCACCTGCTTGGCCCCACGCATCCGCAGTTCTGCGAGAAGACGGTTATAGGTTATAGGTTCGAACACACGGACAGTGTAGTGTGTGTGCATGTGTGCGTGTGGGGGGTGCTGTAAGCCCACCTGATAGATCCTGGCTACGACACTGGTAACTTCAGTGCGCTATATTCAAATCAATCAAGGTTTATAACTTTTCTCGGCTACTTGCCATTACATACGAATCATTTCAATTCAAACGCTCGAAGGCGTTTGTACTACTTTTTTCAAGTGGAATGCTTTTTTCCTGAACACCGTGCGACTATATTTAAATTTAGCCTCGATAATGGCATCAGGTCAGGTTCAGATCAGTTACAGTCGCATTTTATGTCATTTGGCTATTGTTCATGATATTGTTATTAATTTTCGGTTGTGTTCTAAAAACTCGTGATGGTGCACGCGTTTTCGTTCCGCGCCCTCCGAGTCCGTGGACTCTCGGTATACTGTCGGTCGTGTGATGACGTTCATTGACAAATTTTCAGCTCATTTCGAAGACTGGTCGAATTTGCAGGTTATCCGATACACTCTGAATTGTCATTTGCGCTGCCATGGAGTCTGCGATAGAGACAGGGGCAGTTGATATCGAAGAACCTCTTAGTGCGAATCATCGTTTATTTTTTTATTTATTTTTTTTGTGGCTGTGCCCGATCCTCGATTGATCACTTTCGGACTTTTACGTGGCGTGACGTCCAGGCAAACGTCTCACTACAGAGACCGGCATTCCGGCCGGTGAGTCAGCGAAAGAACCACGCACCGAAAGTGATCGTTCGAGAATAAGCGCCTTGAATAAAGAAAAGAAAGAGAGAGAGAATAAGCACCCTGGCTAAGATTCTGGGTAATTGGAATGACGGAATCAATTGGCGTTGCCACGTAGCGGTGACGGTGCGCATGGACTTGAAACACCGAAAGAAAGGAAGAACGGGAGCAATCGAACTGTTTATTGGGGCGAACTTGTGCAGTGGAAAGCCAAGGAACACTTGAGCGACAACAACAGCGACATCATCGTATCAAAGAAAACTACTCCAGCCCATCTCCCGCTCCTATAAATGCGTCGTCGCAAATTGCAAAGCATCGGCGCTGGTTGCGTGGAGTTCAGAATGTATACTACAGAGATCGTATTTTGTAAAGATGCATAACGTTTCGCATTTTTAATTTCTTTTTGGACCTCACATCAAATGGCCGATGGCGGAGATATCAGCGGCGTCCGAGCCAATGACGAAAGTTGGAAACAATGGAAAAGTGAAACGCGGAACGTTACAAAATAGTTGAGGTGCCAATATTCTCGGCACGCGTACTCGATTAGACGGGTCCGTCGCGCTATCGAACTGGCGACAACTTTCAAAAAGTTTCCAACACCGCAAGCTCGCGTCTTGCTCGATAGCGATAACATCGATAACATGGATCTGCGGCGAAAGTAAGACAAAAGCAAGCAGGGCAATATGCTATAGACGGGGGCCACCCGCAGTCGCCGCAAGCGTATACGCCGGAGCTCGCGAGATACAGCGGCCCAAATCTCCCAGGAGTGGCGATGCGGGGATCGCCACAGTCAGTCAGTAAAGAACTTTATTGAGGTCCTGAGGAGTTTTAAGCCGTTGGAGATCCCACGCGGGGAGCTTCTCCGGCTAAAACCGTAGGCGACGCCCAAGTCGGAACGGGAACGTGGTGACGCTCCGCCAGTTCTTGGGCCCTCTGGACAGCCTTGAGTTGGAGTTTGAGGTCCGGGCTTTTGAGGGCTTATTCCCATTCGGGCTCACTGGAGAGAGGGCCCTTTGGTAACGCGGTACATTGCCATAGCATGTGCGAGAGTGAGCAATAACGTTCTGGGCAGTCTGGGCAATTTGCCGGGATGTCTGAGTTATAGTGGCTTAGTAGGCCTCGTGACGAATACGAGTCCGTTTGTAGCATTCGAAACGCGGCCGCCTGCACGCGTTCGAATTTGGCGTGCGGGAGCGGGTATTTGATTCTCCCTTTTCGATAGTATGAGGTGATTTCTTGGTAAGTGAGTAGCGGGTCATTAAACTGAATGTCCAGCCCCTCGGATGTCGTGGGACCGTCACGGCGGGCAAGTTCTCGCGCACTGTCGTGGGCCGTTTCATTTAGGTTGGGTTCTTGCCGGTAAATGTCTTTCCCCATGTGAGCGGGGAACCAGGAGAGGCATTGTTTGCTCTCTTTTGAGCTCTATCGCCCCAAATAAATGTTTTCTTCTTCTTCCCGGGAGTACGTAGTAGGAGCATGTCAAGATGCGAAAACATAGCTAATGATATCGGGGGAGGGGAGATGGCTCCGAACTCGAGGATGTGAATAGGCCCATCGGTTTAGCTCCTGTGCACGCTTTCAGCTCCACACCTACCTCCCTCTCCCTCATCCGCTTCCTATAAATACGTGGATAGAGCTGCGGAACTGTCCGTCTGCCGCTGCAAGTAAACCTTCTCTCTTATACGGATGCGCGCTTGTAATACAGCCACGTTCCGCGAGAAGCAAAACACCACGTGTTCCGTGCACCTCGCGGCACGCTGCACCCGCAGTCTCGAGGTCGGGGCCCCGTTACAAGTGTTGGCAGCTGCGAATGGCCCTCTTCCGTCATCGGAAGTGCTGCGTTGAAAAGGAAGTCGATCGTCGCCTCGCTGTGTACATACGAAGCAACGTTTCACTGGCCTTGTTTTTTTCCCCTCTCGACCTCGTGACCTCGTTCTTCTCTGAGTTGGAAGCTCACTGATGATGCTCAAAAAATTTCAGTAATGGAATGCTAAAAAAAAATACCGCGTACTGAGACAAAGGTTCCGAAGTCGTGGATTCGACCGGAAGCCTCGTTTAATCATTTAGAGCGACGTAGACTACTACATCAGTAATTATATAGGCAGAAAGAAAGAAATATATATTTGAGGACGCTGTTGATGCAATGGTAAAGGAAAGCGAGAGAAATTAAAATTTATCCAAGACAAGCAGTGCAGTTGAACAGTCAGTACAGACATCTCCCAATGACATGAGAAAAACTGCTACAAAGCAGACGGCGAGATAGCAGAAAGAGAGACTTAGACCTTTGGCGTCCTTATTTAGCCAGTTACCGATCCAAGCAGTTAAAACTATATATACGTATAATTGTTTTCAATCTCATTTAATTCGAAAACGATGGCACCCACATTTCAGAGTTACAAAGTACAATTATTCTTGAATGAAGGTGACAAATGATTAATGCTCGATGTTATATTACTATACTTGTAGTTTCTACATCTTTTCTAACAGCCTTCACCGCGACTTCATCGAGACAGTGTAGTTTATGTCTTGACTCTGTGAACTTTGAGAGAAGCGTGCACGTCCATACCAACGACGAAGACGACATCGGTATCACGACAACGACGACGATGGCGCATTGTTGACTGACATCAAAGAGAGTGGAGGGCTTCGCGACAGAAGCGCTGAGAAGCCGCGCTGCGAACGACCGTGCTTCACTTGACATTGAATTAGCCCATTTTGAAACATTAATTATGGTTATGCTAATTATCCCACAACCTTGAAGGCTGTGCATATTTTGCAGACCTTGATTTCAGTTCTTCGACTACGTGACGAATATTATCTTTTTATTTCCTTTAGTCTGGCATGAGAACAATTTAAAGTGCGCACTTTGGGCGGTATACAGTGCAGCGAAACCCTACTGACGCTCAAACTCGATTTCTTAGGACATTAACACTTTGGACCAGTAAAGGTACTCGTTCTTTCATGCCACAACGGTCGCTTCTACTCCTCTCTCCCGATGAGGGCTTCATCGAAGTGGACGTCTTACCGCGCTATTGGCGTTTATTTACTTTTATCGCCCCCCTTAAGCATTTCCACGGGGTAGCACCAATATCATAGTCGTCGAACGCTTTTCGTTTTCTTAGAAATTTTGCGGCCTTCGGGAGAATGAGCGCATCGTTTTAATTTCGTTCTTATTTGGGCGCTTCACAAGCCGTATTCGCTGGGGACAAGTCCCGAGACTGGAACCCCAAGACGCAGCAGCCCTTAGTATATACGCTTGCTTGTGTCATGTCGCTCTCCAATAGAGAGACACGTGAGATCGCTCGGGTAACGTGCTTCGTCGTTCTGCGGAAATGGCTGGGCGACCACGACAGCTGCAATTGATGCGTCATGTCCGCCGGCGCCGAGAAGAGCGATACAGCTTTATCGGGCCGGCGCCGCTGCGAAAGGCACGCCACCGTCCTCGCCCAAAGGAGAGTCTCTATCATAGGCGGCGTTGGTTCATATACCCAATGCGCGCTGTTCAAGTTTCGTCGCGACGGACATCGATACTCTTCCCGCTCTTCACCGCTCACTCACCCTCCTTAGCCCAATTACCAACGTCCCACTACAACGCATGTGTTTGCGCAACACCTTCTAGATAACAGAGCGCCTGTACGCTCTGCCAGGTATATTCTGCGCCCCTATATTGAAAGCCAAGTTCTTGGAAAATGAAAAGCACTTCGTTTAAGCGTTTAAGCCGGACCTTGGCTCCAGCTAGTCGCTCACACACTGTGAACATGGGTATTCAGCGGCACTAATAGGTGAAGGCATACGCTGTACAGTCGAACCCGGTTATATTGAATCTGAAAGGGATCGCAAAAAAGTTCGATGTATAGGTATTTCGCTATATAAAACAAAAATTGTATGCAAAAGTTTTCAAGGGGAGTTGACTGCTGTTCGTTATACACAATAATTCGTTATATGGGGCTTCGATATATCCGGGTTCGACTGTATTTCCTTCTTGCCCCCGCACTTTTAACAGCGGAGCTGTTTGAGCCGGCCGTTGGTCCATCCGTCGCGGACAAAAAATGAGGGCCGATCCTGGCGGCCGTGCAGAAAGGGTCCAAGTGCAATGGCACGTACCCACGTGAACTAGCGAAGCTGAGCCTGGCCAAGTCTAGCTAAGCATGGCTGGGACTACTTAAGCTTAGTCAGTCATTGATAGCCAATCAATAGCTCATCGATAATCGATCAATAATCAATCAATTCCGGAAAATGCTGGGGATGACCTGATAGTGCTTAGCCTAGACCAAATACGTTGCCAATACCTTGCGATAGCCAATAGATAGCCAATCATAGCTAATCGATAATATTTTTATATTTATTTAACAATACTGTAGGCCTTTGCACAGGCCCAAGCAGGAAGTGGATTGTAAAAATGCACATGAGCATGAGAAAAGCACGAAAAAATAAACGTATAGAAAAGAAAACTGCCATACTACAACACTGGCATTCAACACAACAAGACACTTTCCTTGTTTCTCATGAATCAAGGAATAACAAAAGGTGCTCAAAACAATTGCAATATTAGTCGTATAACATTATTGTAGTTATTGGGGCTCAATAAAATACCACTCTTCAGCACATTGCAATATTTACATTTCAAATCATAAGACAGTATACAATCACACGTGCACCTGTGTCCAAGCATTCAACCAACTCATTATCTTGTAAACTGCGCGCTCTAATACTTTCATGCGCAACCGAAATATGGCTCCAATTATGCGACAAAGCCATCCACAGAATCTGATTCTACAATTTCCTTTCGATTGCCCACGGGAAATATGAATACCTGAACGTGACGCAGTGTGTGGGATACTGCCCGATGTGTTTATTATGACAGGTTCTATTGGAGTGTCGATGCGGTGGCCTGCACATAATCTCGCTTATTTCTATTAATATTTTCATGACATAGCATAAAAAGAAACTTCATGACAGCCACACGACGCCGACAAACAAGGGTAGGCAGTTCTGCTTGGTTTCTACGAGCATGCACTTACGCTTTCATGTCGAGAATACTTACAGTATATAAATCGCAACGCTTTATTTTGGATACTTTCTCATTTCTGTGTGAGTCCTTTCTGGTACGGGTTCCACACTATTCTACCATACTCAAGAATTGGCCTTACTAAAGTTTATATGCTGTTAGTTTCACATAGGATGGTGCTGCAGTTAATTTTCTTCGCAAGAAACCGAGTGTTCGGAAGGCCTTCGTTTACATGTGTTATCGATATGGGTATTCCATTTTAACGCACCTGTAAAAGTTACGCCTAAATCTTTTAATATGTCAGTTTGTATTAAATCGTTACTCATTAATGTATAATTGAACCTAAAGATCGCCTTTCTATGAGTTGTGGTCATATATTGGGCTTTCTTAAGATTAATTTCCATTCCCTACATATCACACCAGCGGACTATATTGTTTAGTGCAGTATGTAGTCTAAGCTGGTCATGGATTCCTTGCACACATGTATAAATTACCAAGTCATTGGCGAAGAGCCGCAATTTTACTCCATTTTCTACGCAACCAGCGATGTCATTAACGTATATGAGAAATAATAATGGTCCCAATGCGGACCCCTGTGATACCCCTGAATAAACTTCGAGTTGGTCAGAGCCATAATTATTTATTTATCGAGATAGCTCATCCTCAATGGCCGCCATTCTTATTTGTAGGCCGGATACTGTTTTTTCCACTTGCTTCAAGTTAGAAGCCAAATCCTTTAATGTCTTGTTTGTTTTACTTTGTTCTTTTCGCATTTTCTTCAGTAAGTCAGCGTTCGTGCCTTCATCACTTTCTGAGTCAGAGTGCGGTCCTGTATTGGGTTCTACATCTCCTGACATTAGGAGTAACAGCCTTATAATATCATAACATTCACACACCAAACCAGCAAGAAATCGTGGACTCGGTAGCACCATTAGGGTTATATCATCATCTCGAACAAAATATACGAAATACTTGTCACCAACCTGTGCAACAAGAAAGAAGTGCATGAACATGTGTCCCGAGACGGTGCCACCAAGTCCCCTGAAGGGATCGGCATGAAGCGCTGCTTTTATATCCTTGTATGGAAGTGGGTCTGTTGACGTCAATGGATTCGGTAGTTGATAGCCGCATTGCTGAGCTGTGCCCATGATCAGTAGGTCCCGGAATTTTTCTTGGAATGGCCGCAAGGTGACAGCCATTTTCGACTGCTTACTTCTCGGAGAAGGCATGCCTGGTTGATCCGAGGCTAATGCCGACTTGCCACCACGCAATCTGTGCAACAAAAAGTGCATGAACATGTGTCCCGAGTCGGTGCCATTGATAAATAATCAATAAATTCCGGAAAATGCTGGGGATGACTTGGTAGTGTTTAGCCTAGCCCAAATACGTGGCCAATACCTTGCGATAGCCAATCGATAGCCAATCAAAAGCTAATCGAAAATCGATCAATAATCAATAAATTCCAGAAACTGCTGGGGATTACTTGGTAGTGCTTAGCTTAGCCCAAAATCCAGGACTAGCTAGGTGCCCATCAGCTCCGCTCTCTCTTTAAGATTGCGCCTCCAGTGCGAGCTACGCTAGTTTTTTTCGGGACGCTGACTCTATTCGCCTCCTCTTATTTATAGCTATTGGAATGAGCAAATGCTCCCTGAAGTTAAAACACAGCTTCCATCAACGTCTGCTAGATAGCATCAGGTCTGGATGCTCGGAGACGAGACGTCACGCCAGAGGGCTGACGATCAGTTCCCAGAAAGCTATAGCAGCAAAGCTCATCGTGCTTTAATTGCGATGTAAGCGTCGTTCACTATCGTCGACATCATGTCTCCGAGCTGTGTCAGGGATTTGTCATCAATAGAGATCGCTACTTCAATTTACTGCGTATACCCGCCGTGGTTGCTCAGTGGCTATGGTGTTGGGCTGCTGAGCACGAGGTCGCGGGATCGAATCCCGGCCACGGCGGCTGCATTTCGATGGGGGCGAAATGCGAAAACACCCGTGTACTTAGATTTAGGTGCACGTTAAAGAACCCCAGGTGGTCCAAATTTCCGGAGTCCCCCACTACGGCGTGCCTCATAATCAGAACTGGTTTTGGCACGTAAAACCCCATAATTTAATTTTTTTAATTTACTGCGTAGAAAAAAAAAGGTAATGAATGCTGCAAACCGGACGCCATCGACCCCTTCGCTTCATCACCGCCTCACCCCCCCCCCCTCGCCTACCCTCATAGACGCAAATCTTTATGTATGAGTCCTTTACAGCGAAGCTGTTATAGGCTAGGTTCCAGAAGATCGCGTCCGGCAACAGATCGGAAGTAGATCAACAATTTTCGGCTCCGTGTGCGTGGCGGTTTCCCGCCAGCTGTGCCTTAGCACAGGTGTCAGAACGGATGATGGAAGGGCCGTTGTTAAACCCCTCGCCACCGCCGATGCGTCTTTCGCAAGTGTCGCGATACTCGGCGGCGGCACGTCCCACCAATCGTTGTGCCCTTTTGTCTCTTGACGTAGAGATCGCGCTAGCGGTGTTATCAGCAGTTACCCTTTGGACTCCCCATGAGATGGACGCTAGTTTAACCACGTCTTCCAGGATCCTGACGTCAGGATCCTGACGATGCCGTGCAGTGTGCCGCGGCTATGAACGATGTGGCTCATACGCTAGTCTATGACGATGGGGCGGACTTGGCGCAGCAAACGCACTACTTGGCCATCGCGCCGAGCGAAAACAAGACGCCGGTGTCTTTGCTCTTTGACGAACATACCGAAGGCGCTCAATATAGCCAATAATGATAATATATAAATTCACTATAGCAGACCCACCATAATCACAGCTTCTCTGGCTTCTATCTTCACAGTAGTGAAAGGGCTCTGAATTTTTTAAATAAATTGTGGGGTTTTACGCACCAAAACCACGATCTGATTATAAGCCACACCGTAATGGGGGACTGCGGAATCACTTGGACCAACTGGGGTTCTTTAACGTGCACCTAAATCTTAGCACACGGGTTTTTTCGCATTTCACCTAAGTCTTTTTCATAACATTTATGATTATAAGACTGCTTTAAGAGACGATCTTTTCCCACTGCCCTACATTTAATCTCGATCTGACCACCGTTACAAAGTTCGCCTACTAAAATCTGTATGATGACTTCCTTGTGCCAAGAGCCAGCGCCGATTGGAACCACCTTCCCGTCCATTTGCCACCATCATTCACACCAAAAAATTCAAGATCGCCTTGCCAGATGCCTTGTAATTAATTTTTTGTTACTGTTTACTGCATATCTCCTGTAATATTATCCTGCTTCTTTCTGTATATTGCGTTCGAGTCATGAAATCATGTTTAATAAATAAATAAATAAATAAATAAATAAATAAATAAATAAATAAATAAATAAATAAATAAATAAATAGAAATACCAGAGAGTGGCCCACATTATGTACAAGGGGGCCACTTTCGCCCTCTATTCATCAACTCCGCCAAATGCGGGACAAGTTAGTGACTCCGTACCGTTAAAATTGTTTCCGCGTGTTTACAACTCTGCAATAGTTGGGCAAGTTGGTTCATCTTTAGAGCAGTGCGGTAAAAGGATGGGACAGAAAGAATTAAGGTGACTCAAAAAGGCGCTGCCTGTCTCGCGTCGCCGTCACCCGCCGTGGTGACGGCGACGCTGCAGCTAAGCCCGAAGCCGCCGGATCGAATCCCGGCCGCGGCGGCCTCAATTTGATGGGGACGAAATGCAAAAAAAAAAATGACAAAAAAAGAAAAAGGAAGAAATAGAAATTAAAGAAAAGAATAATTCACGCAGCAACTCCTCTGGGAGTTGTCTAAGTATGCGTAAGCGTTGTGCCACTCGCTCATCTCCACGCAGCCCAATGTCATTATCACTGTTGTGAAACTTGACCAGACCAAAATAAACGACAGCGCTGCGGCGACACGAACTGCTGCGGATGGGCGGCGCAAGTTGAATTGATGACGCAAGTAAACTGCTGCAGGTGGCGGCGCCAGGTACGCTGATGACGTTGCGATCCGCTATCGCTCTTTAGCGCCTCATCCATCCGCATCGAAGCATTATCAATCGTGATCAACCGTACTGCGGCGGCGGCTGCGTATGGGGCGGCCGCGCGGGCCCGATCGTGAAAGCTATCTGCGATGGAGACAGACTGCGCCCAGTGCTGATAGTTTCGTGTACGCAGTGTTCTCGCCGCTTAAATCGCGTTGAAGTAAGAGGCAGCACGAAGGTCAATTCGCTCGCTGCGCGGGCCCTGTCTTGAAAGCGATCGTTTTACGTGACGGCCGGACAGACGGACGGGTTTCCCCGTCGGGTAGGCATAGGAATGCTTACGCATTTAAAGCGCTTATGTCCCGTGCATTGAGTATAGACCTTTTCACCGATTACAAACATAGGCCCTGCACTGCTTCCAGTTTTGCCCACTGACGTAGCTGCTAAATGTAACTGGCAAAGAAGCAACCATGCGTTAAGACACAGCAGACTGAGAAGGCACGTGACCAGAAGTTTCTTGGGGGCGGTACGCTCGCTGCTGTTATCGCAAGCATGATACGTTAAAAAACCCCAGGTGCTCAAAATTAATCCGTAGTCCCCCACTACGGCGTGCCTCATAATCATATCGTGGTTTTGGCACGAAAACTCCCAAAATTTGATTCATTTTATCTCCCGTTCTCTAATAATTGTTCTAAAACCCTTCCAAGTCTGGCTCAACCACACGCAGTACAGACAACGAAGCAAGAGAAAGCACAGGGGAGGTTAGTTGTAATATTGAAATGTAGAAATAAGACAAAGGGAACTGAGAGTGAACGAAAACACAACTTGCCGCAGGTGGGGAGTTACTTTTCCGGCAAGTTATCTTTACGTTAAATTTCATTTCCCTTTGCCTTATTATTTCTACATTTCCATTAAACATAACGCTTAACTTCCCCTGTGCCTTCTCTGCTTTCATTAATTGTCTATCACTTGTTATGGTTGTGACAAAAAAAAAAATAGAGCCCCTCGGATTCATTTATCCTTCTCGCTCACTACGTCTGGCTGTGTTTTTCCCTTTCTTTTTCTTTTTTTTTTTTTTTGGGGGGGGGGGGGGGGGGCTGCCGCACTTCGATGAGACCCAAATGCAAAGCAAAATAACAGCAGCAAACGTGCTCCGGGCTGCATTGTTCAAGAAAATGCTCCGCAAGATAACTCGCAAGGCAGCGCCCGAAGCTCGCAACGAAATCGCGCCTACTGTTTATTAATATTACTGCAACTGTAGGGCGCGAGTAGTAATCACTTGGGTTGTTTCGGCCGCTTTCTGCTGCTGCAAAGGGCGATGTGCGCTTAAGCGATACCACGCAATCGCTGGGTGATACCGCGAGTGTGCGCGTGCATTCCTCCCGACGAGTTGCCGTGCATGGCTCCCGCACGTTCTCTCGTCTATTTTTGTCCGAAGACGAAAGTAGTGAAACGCTGGTTTCCGTCGATAAGCAGCATGGTCAGCTAACCTTACAGCCTCTCGGTTGTGCCGCCTTTATGCTGGTGCTGTGCTGCCGAGCACGAAATTGTGGATTCGGTTCCTCGCCGCCGTGGCCGTACGTTTGATGAATCACAATTTGAAAAGCAAACAACAACAACAACAATAATAATAATAATAATAATAATAATAATAATAATAATAATAATAATAATAATAATAATAATAATAATAATAATAATTTATGGGGTTTTACGTGCCAGAACAGCAACCTGGGGAAAAGCACTTCGCCTTCTGCTGAAGTGGTAATTTGCTGGGGGCGCCTGACATAATGGACGTGTCCACTAGGTGAACACTTACACAATCCCCCCCCCCCCCCCCCCCCCGATTATGAGGCACGCCGTATTGGGAGACTCCGGATTAATTTGACCACCAGGGTTTCTTTAAAGTGCGCCTAAATCTATGTTAGATTCGAGTGCCAAGTTTCTAATCGGCAATCCGGTCTACACCGTTTCCTGTCCGCGTGCACTCAAGTTTTCCATACTGACAGCAGCGCCTGATCACATATCCTAATGAGCATCATATCTTGTAGGAGCCGTTGAGCATTCACGGTGCCCTCTAGACGTCGTTTGTCTCGAGGAAAGAGTTTCCACGTTTGCCAAAAGTAGCACAACCTTTTACGCATGCCGTGCATGACTTTAAGAGAGGGTTCTCCAAACTACGGCCCGTCGCCGGCGGCGGTCCTTCCAATGACGACCGGCCAACAGCGGGGCGGTTTTTCCTCGCAGAGCCTCCATTGCTGCTCCGCCAAAGAGCGGAGCTTCTCTACAACACATTTCGTTATTGCGCTTCTTCCCTGGGAGCCGACTTCAGTGCAGCTAAGAGAAATGCCACCTTGTACGAGGCAGCGCTGACGAATCAGGAGCATCATGCGGCCACCGCGTGAGGACCGCACGCCGCTCCGATTGGACCAGGCCCGACAACCAATGTCAGAAGACGCGCCTTGCTTTCTCGACTTCGGTCAGAGCACATTCTAGCCGAGGGGCCAGGCGCGCTGGGCGCGGAGTGCTTTCGTCAGCTCTTCGCCCGCGTAATTATACAGCATATAAATAGCTGTATTGTATCGTTTATTTGTTTCTCGTAGCCTGAGCCTGGGTTCGGTACACCAGCAGACTTGGTTAGCCCCGGTCACGCAACCGAAGTCCCAACACCAGCTATACTCCGTTTCAGACATCAGGTGCAACGCTGTGGAGGCTAGAGAAACTTTTAGCAGTGGCTGCGTTCGCACTTGGATATATAGTTCGATTTTTTTTTTTTTTTACCGTAAATGCGCGCAACTGTTTTTATATAGGCTCAGTATTGAATGAAACAAGTTTTAATCCTTAGAAACAAAGACACTGTGGTATATGGCTGCTAATGCGTTGTTTTAGATCATTTTGATTTTTTATTGTTGTTCTTTCCAGCTTTTTATTTGCAGTCTATAGCGAAAGCGTCACTAAGGACCTTAGTATCCTAAATACGGTTCTTTGAGGCCGTTCATTTCAAACGTGGATCTCGTTACACGGGCACAGGATGTGTTTAAAGAGATAAAGGTGACAGGTGAGGGAAAATGAAGCATTTTTCCCGCGAAAAAGCGCGACAAGTGAGGGCGCTCCTGCTACAGGTGAGTGGCAGGCCTATTCTATTTTACGACCGCCTAGTGCCTGTTGGATAGATGTCATAGTCAAGTGATCTGCCGGGCGCGTTATTTGCTTCGCAGGTCACTTTAGGAACGCAATAAATGGAAAAAGAGTCAGTTGTTCGCGTGCTGCGCGTTGCCAATATCGCACTTCGTACCATGCCTAACGCACAGATCGGCTGTTCAAATTCTAATCGATTCATTTAGCTGCGATTAATACGTCCGTTCTTTGCGTTATGATTATCATTTCAGCAACAAGCGCGTAATGTATTGCTCAGTACGCCGAGGTACTACCAACAAATATCCGGCGCGTTTATACACGTAAAATGAGCCATAATATGCCCCAGTGCTTCATACTTGTGACGAAGCATAGCCACACCTGTCAAACATATTCGCGTTCTGGTCCTTTCGTTATTGTTGATGCACTTCAAACATGGGGGCGGCCTGAAGCACTCAGGTGAAAAACATCAAAAGGGCCAAGGAACTCCCCTCTGTACACGCCGGTGTCTTGTGCCAGGGTCGTACAGTCGACCGCAACTGTACGACCCTGGCACTAGACGCCGGTGTGTACCACCTGGTGGGGACTTTTCCAGGCACACGACACATCTGAGAGCCCTTGCTCAGTGTGTATGGCCTCCACGGTGACCTGCATTCTGACTTTAGCAAGTGGAGACAAGATAACTGTCATTACGGAGCCTTAATGGACTTCCGGCAACGATGCAGGGTTGCATTCATTATTTATAAAGCTTTTTTTTTTCTTCTTTACTACGCCGTAAGGCAGCCCTCCTGGAAATTGAAAGAAAAATATAAAAGTAGTAGGTATTGTCATTCGCACAACGTGACTAAAAAAGTGTGCGACACCAAGAATAAAATGAAAGCAGCACTCCAGTGTTATTTTATTTTCGTAGAAAACAATCACAGTGGTATGTCCAAAATATATAAACTATTTATAGGTATGTTAGAACGGGTAGTACATTCCTGGAGACAACCGATAAATTATATTGAACCCAATGCAGTTCAATACACTTCTTCAACTCAGTTACGGTAGAATGTTACCCACATATTATACGTTCAACGAGCGCCTATTATTAAAAGAGCAATCTTCAGGCCTTCATGTCGGCGTTTAAGCTGCTATAAGCGCCTGGTTAACAATGAGGGGCCGAACTCAGAAAGATTTTCGTTCGCTAGAATTGCTTGACGCTACCTGGTCGCTGTCGCTAAAGTTATGTTCGCTTTGCGCATTATCCGGTGCCTGTTTTCACGAGCCTCATCTGCGCACACACAGATTTGTACAAACGGCGTCGTGTATAGAGGCCGAAGTCAAAACTTATATCACGAAAGAGCGGTTTTCTCATTGGCCTGTCCATGATAGAAAAGCCGAGCGCCACACTAACCGCCAATTGCGGACGGCAATTTCATAAGAGAAGTTTTGTGAATACGTGTGTTTTCGCTAACAGTACGTGAACCCGTACATCGCCCCAGAAAAGTTGTCGAAATGCAGCTCCCACGGACAAGCTATATTTCCTCTCCACGAAAGCATGCAAATCGAAAATGTCCCGGCACTTTGAAGTTTTCAGAGGGGCCGCACTGCCTTCGTCATTTCCGTGTTGCGCGTCCACGTAACAGTGAAGAAATTTGGAATTGGTAATGCAACGCACGCTTAATGCGGAGCTTGTGGATTATATCTATCTAGCGGCAAAATATCTTTTTTTTTCACTTTCATTTCCCTTTTCTTTATTATTTTCGACATTTTAATTTCAGTCACAGTTAATTTCCCCGATGCTTTCCTGCTGGCTCTGTGTATGGTTATGATATACAGGGTGTCCCAACTAGCATGCACTAAGATTTAAAAAATATGCACATGCCACGTAGCATGGACAGAACCAAGGCAATGTTGTTTGCCGTCGATTGGAGATACCCACATTATTTTTTGCATTCCTCCTAATTTCATAATTAGTATCAATTAATTATTCAACTTCTCAAATATTATAATTAGATGAAAAGTGTCAATGAGAAAATTGTAGAGCAACATGCAAAACTCCCGATACAGCTTTCCGGCGCACAATACGTGCAACATAAAAGTGTTTTTCGGAGCGGGAAAGACGTCCGCGAATACCCGCAAAGTGCTTTGAGCGGCCAGTCGCACGGCAATCTTATTGCTTGTCTAATTATTTCTCTTATTTCGCCCACTTCAAGACAGCACAATTACATACATTATTAAATAACTATTTTGTTTCGCATCTCATTCACTAGGTCCGGGTCGTGCCATCGTCATCACACTAACGTCGTCATAGAGGTTTCATGATATCGTCACCCTATTGTGACCATATACTCGTCATCGTCCCATTATCCTCATGTCACTGTCACGCCATCGTCGTCATTGCGTCACACAGTCGTCATACCGTCGTACCGCCATAGAGAAAGAAATTCGACAAGGGCGGACACTCGGCGAAAACTGGCAACAGGTCACGCTAGTATTCACACCAGCTGTTAGCTGACGCGAGCATCGGGAAAAAAAGGTTAAATGAAGTTAACATACAATGTTTTATTACAGCGAAGCTGTTTATGGCTAGGCTTCCGTGCTTTTTCGTGTCCGTGTGCAAAAATGTGGGCCGATCCTGGTGATTGTGCAGGAAGGGTCCAAGAGCAATGGCACATACCCCTGTGGACTCCGGGTGGTAGGCTCCGGGACCTTTAACGCGCCCTTGAACTACCCTTACAAGGGTAACAACAGAGCTTTTTTTTATTATCCTAGTTACCAACATCAAAATGAAAGAGTTACAAAACCAAAAGATAAATGTATACGATCGGATCTTAGCCCAAAAAGCCAACCCGCGTCGGCCATGTCTACGTTCGCACAGCCCTCTCTTTGTCGCCGTTCCAACCACTTGCGTGCCTAGTTTCCTGCCGCTCTCTCGGGGCGGCGGCACCGTCGCACGTGTATATAAGACAACGTGCCGTTCTCCATTTTGAATTTCACTTCTCTCGTCGTAATGGGGAGGCCGCGTGCAGTGCGCACTCCCGGCGACGATTGCATTCTCGTCTGTTTCTGCCGTCTTTCGTAGACGCGTTGTTCCTCGGGAGTCCGGACAATTCGCGGCCTCGCCATTCTGTATCACCTCTGTGTCCAGGGGCGTAGCCAGGGGGGGGGGGGGGGGGGGGGGCTGATGGGGCCTCAGTCCCCCCCCCCCCCCCCGAAATTTTTTTGTGCTGGCATGCACCGCCGATCAAAACTACCACCGACACCGGGAATCATTATGGATTTAGTCTACAGTGTATTTTTCATGCTCGAAAAGACATTTCGGCACGAACATTGCGAACTCGGGCTGGATTTCGTAGCAACGCTCTTGCACCTGGAGTCACGTAACGCAAAGAGCCCCATCCGAGCACAATATTTCAAGGGCTTTTCGATAGCGAGCGGGCGCGTTGCGGCATCTCGCAGCGGCCGCGGAATCTATACGGAGCGCATGGATTTCAATTACGAAACTTCATGGGTTTAACGTTCTCATAAAGTTTTGACGCGAAAGGTGCACTGACATTTCCATAGGCGTGCTTTAAATGATTTTCAATTCTGGAACTTTATGGGGTTAACGTTCTTATAAACTTGGGCCAACATGCGCGCACTGGAGCCCTCGTGTCCAAGCCGTTCGAGAAATGGAATCACGCGCTCGCAATCTTCCACACACACGAAAATACTAAATATCACCGTGACTGTCAGCTAGCAGCTGATAATTTTCTCCAAACATTTTCAGGAAGCATGCCCAATGTGATCGATCAGCTGGACTAGGGCAGGCAAAGTAAAATTTTTATCAGAAAACAGAAGAAAGTAAACGGCCTATTATTGAGTGATTTGTTTTTTTTTTTTTTTTTTTTTTTGCGGGTGACAAGGTCTGGCTCTCTGTGGCCATAGGATGTACAGTGGCCCTATTGATTTAAGCATAGCCCCGCTGAAATTACGGGTATTTTCAGAGCGCTTCTTCGCATGCGAGCTGATTGTGGAGATACATATCTGAAGAACCATTTGGAAAGTTGCCCCAGTAATGCCTCGTATTTAAGCCCAGATGCACAAAACCAAATTATAGAAATTTTTGGTGAAATTATCAAAGAAAGCCTAGATTCAAAAGCAGACTGCTTCTCCATACTTCCTGACGAAACGACGGACATCGCTGGAATCGAACAGCCTATTGTTTGTGCAAGGTACCTAAACAAGTACGCCAACGACATCGAGGGAATGTTTTAGGTTTTAGCACCTGAATAGATGCCCATCTCTCATTGCGACTGCAGGTTCTATGTAAATGTGTAAATACTGCTGCAGATTCTGGTCACCCTTCCTGTGACCACTGCAAGCGCAGAGAGAACATTTTTTAACAAGAGTTTACTAAAAAACTACTTGCGCTGTACAATGTCTGTGGAATGCATGGTTAGGCTGGTGCTTCTATACACCCACAGAGACGTCGACATCAACGTGTCCGAAGTCATTGACCGCTTCGCTCAACTTTCCCGCCGAGAGAAGTTTGTCGTTTAGATAGCGAAGAAGCAAAAATTAATGCAAGTAAAAAGCTCTGTTCCTTCAGGTCCATAAGCTCTTAATTATGAAAACGTATGACTGTTCATTAGCTTTTAAAACCGCACACATTTTCGCCGTTTATTCTAGCAGTTAGCATCATGATCAAAATTATCATGCGAATACGAAAATTACGAGGACATCAATAACCAATTTTGACCAACCTTGCTCATTAAAAGCTCGGCCCACGCCAAGTTTGCCAAAAACACACTCGGATATTGGGTAGTTCAACTTGCCGCATCATCTGTGGCTTTCGTTTGTCCTTTTCTTTCCTTTTTAGCTACCTGCTTTTATTTCTTTTTTGAAACGAAGCGATACCCTCCTTTAATTTTGCGTGTAAAATAATTCTTTATTCAAACAAAACTCGCAGCGCCATTGGCATTATTGCGAGGGGCATAATACAGAATAAAATAAATCAACAGAGTTTTGGCTCACAACCTCAGCCGGTAACAAATTCAACTCCGATATGGTCCTCGGAAAGAAAGAAAACTTAAACAGATTAGTCCTGGGGGCATACTCCCGAACTTTGAACACATGGTCTCTTCGGGTGGATAAGTAATATGGAGGACACAGATATGATGAGGCCTTGATTCCCGTTTGATTATTATATATAGTGTAAAAAAGCTTGAGGCGAAGATTCTTGCGGCGTTCGCTTAGAGGAGTCTATCCTAGATTTCTTTTTAATTCCGTTGCACTATCAAACTGGTGTTGGTGTTGGTGTTGTGCAGCGTTGTTGGCGTTGTGCAGGCAGTTAAATTACACATTTTCGTACTGATTTCTGCATTATTCCTCTATTATTCTACCCATATGGCGCTGTCGCGACCGCCGCATGGCCCGAGTACATATCACGATTTCTGCGATCATAGTTTTGTTCTTGCGTGGATCATCTGTCTTTCTGTGCGCAAAGTTTACTATCTGTGACTGCGCAACATGTTTATTTGTCGTATTTGACGCATTATATACACTGACGTTTGCTTAAATACGTAAATTTATTGGAGACTCATACGTATTTTTAAATATCTTACTGCGAGGTTTTGTGTACACAGGCAGTGAACTTTGTTTCCAGCGACTCTTTTTTTGCCCTTTAGCGAGTTGTATCTTCGCATTTGTATATTCCATTCTATCTTCGCATTTCTAATGTATATTTTGCAGAACTCCTACTTTTTATTTGTATTCACTGTTGCGAGTATAATCTCGGTGTAATTACAATACACGACCGGTTACAGCTGCTCCTGCGCAATCTATTGCAACGAGGGACAGCGTTATTGAGGTTTTTTCCTGGCCGTTGCATTTGTACAAAAATGTAAACAAGGTTCTTGAATGGCAAAGATTCATCAAAATATCTGTCCTCAACTTATTCATTTCATGGCCTCTACGTTTTTCATATCAGCTGCATGCACTGCTTTGCTGGTTTCGAACTGATATAGTTCTAAAGTTCATGTGATGTTTTCTTTACTTATTAAATAGCAAAAAAAAACGCGGAAACATTGATATCAGTTATTTCTGCCACAATTCTTGGGGCATGCGAATATATTTTTTATGAAAAAATACATATTTTACTTGATAGTGCATAGGGTTCACTAATTCGTTTGTAGCATCTAATATACAATGGCATTGGCAATGCAGTTATTATTCATGCATTTGATCCCTTGACAAGTTCTATAAGGAGGAGGCCGCGCTGCAACCTGAGCCCCCCCCCCCCCCCCCCCCCCCCGAACAAAATTTCTGGCTACGCCACTGTCTGTGTCGTATGGTAAACAGCTTCGCTGGTCATCCACCTTCACAGAGTGGAATGGCTCATGATTTTTTTATGTTTCCTGCTAAAACTAAAGAAAGTATTGAGTATAAATGAACTTATACTTTTCGACTTGTTTTTCTTGTGTTACCTAGCGATTCTAATTCCGGTTTTCAACGAGGCCACGACGGGGAAAAAGACTTCCCGCCGCTGGACACGGTCACGCCAGGAGGTACCAGAGTGATCCAGCGCGGACGCTCCCGATCCAGCGGCGGCCGATCCCGATCCAGGGGGAGATCAGCCTCCATAGCAAGATCTCGCTCTAGGACTCCTGCGGTTCGCATCGCAACACAAGGGGTCGACCAAGGAACGTGGGCCACCAAGGTCAAGAAAATGACAAAGCCACAGGTAAAGGGGGGTGCTGCTTCAGAGCATGTTAGCTTTGAGCTAGTTAGTCGAATCCAAAAGGAGAATGCTACTCTTAGAGGCATTGTTGAACAACTCAGGGCTGAGATAGCAGAAATGAAGGGAGCTAAGGTGGCGAAGGCTACTCCTCCATCGCAACCGAACAGGCCCGTCGAGAATGTAGGGGAGTCGCCAACAGATGAGGTTCCAATGGATACTCATTCTGAGGTTAGGCCGTCAAAGAGAAAGGCAACTACTGAGCACGTCAGGAACGAGGAGCTCGATTTTCGGGTGCAAATCACAGATTCCTTGGCAGATATTAAGGAGACTCTTAGGCAAATGGCGGAGGCGATGGCCTCTCTTACTGCAAGGACATCCAAGCTTGAGGAAGAGGTAGGCAAATTGAGAGCCAAGAAGCGAATAAAGAGTCTGGTTAAGAGGAAGGCTGCTTCCTCGGGGGAGCCCGATGGTAGTACACGGGCTGAATTGGTTGATATTTCCAATGATGGCTGCGAGTAACGGCGTATTGAACTTTACGATCTGGCAATGGAACTGTTGGGGCTTCTCTCAAAAAAGGGCGGCCCTTCAGCAGTTCCTCAGATCGAGAGATTCGAGACCGCAGATTATTCTATTACAAGAGGTATTGGTGGATAGAGTTTCTCTGTCGGGCTACAAATCGTACGTAAAGAAAGGACCGGAGAGTAGGGGGGTCTCCACCCTGGTCTCTAACAAACACACTTTTATCGAGCATGACTTAAACATGGGTAGTTGCAAAATTGAATACCTTTTTGGCGAGGTTATCCCGAGCGGTGAGCTCAGGAATAGCGTATTCATACTGAACGTGTACAGTTCCCCTAGAGGGGGGCAGCATCGCTTCACTTCATTGTTGGTTAAGGCGGCTTCTATGGCAGGCAAGGCCAGGGCCCCCATTGTTGTGGCCGGGGATTTTAATGCCCAGCATCAGGCGTGGGGTTACCCCCACACTACACGCAAGGGCGAGAACCTCTGGCAGGCAGCGGCGGATCTTGGCCTCACGTTAATCACCGATTCCAACTTCCCCACCAGGATTGGCAACTCCGTGTCACAGGATTCAACTCCGGACCTCACATTCGTGGGGTCGACAGGGGAATTTTCATGGGCTAACTTAGGGGTAGAATTGGGAAGCGATCATTATATTGCTAGCACCGTGCTGCAGGTAGGCAGAAAGCCTCCCAGGGCATTCAAATACATAGACTGGGATCATTTCCGTAAGATCAGGGAGGAAAGAGGGGGTGATTCTCCTGAGAACTTCCAGGAATGGTTGGATAGAGTCAAAAGGGACGTAGGAGAAGTGACCAAGTCGATACACACGGAGCTGGAGGTCGAGAAAATGGATAGCAGATTAGCACACTTAATAGAGGCCAAGGAATCTATACTAGCTAGGTGGAAAACACAAAAGCTCAATCGTAGGCTTAGAAAGAGGCTAGCCGAGCTAAACAAAACAATTATGGCACACTGTCAAGTGCTTGAGAGACAGCAATGGGATGAGGTTTGTAACATGGTGGATGGGCAGATGCGATTAGGTGGGAAATGGAACCTACTAAAGTACCTGCTCCACGAGGATAAGACCAAAAGCAATCAGAATCGGGTGGTGGATAAAATTCTTCATGCGGAAAGGCAGCAGCATGGGGATGACGAAATCGCCACGCACTTGGCACGGAGGTATCTTCCCCTGGCGGACAAGGCTGGGCCCACGGGGCAGGAATGTCCACGATATGAGGGCAAATCGGCAGAGAGCCTAGACAGGCCGTTTCAGGAGGCGGACGTTCGCGAAACACTGCAGAAACTCAATGGCAGGTCAGCCCCGGGACCGGATGGCGTAACCAACAGAATGCTGCGCAATTTAGATGACAGGTCGATTAAGGTCATAACGGAAGAGATCAACCGCATTTGGGAATCGGGTGTATTTCCAGATGAGTGGAAGGTTGCATCCGTGGTTCTCATTCCCAAGCCTGGGCGCAGCCCCGGAATTGAGAACCTCAGGCCCATCTCCCTCACGTCTTGTTTGGGCAAGGTGGTGGAGCATGTGATAAATGATCGGATCTCTAAACACATTGAGGAGGAGGGTCTCTTTCCCAACAACATGATAGGCTTCAGGCCTCACCTCTCCGCGCAGGACGTCATGCTACTCATCAAGCACGATATATTAGATAAAGACACCAGGGACACGAGGGCCATTCTCGGTCTCGATCTGGAAAAGGCCTTTGACAACGTGTCGCATAAACATATTCTAGACTCTATCTCCCGCCTTGACTTAGGGGAAAGATTTTACAGATTCGTGCACTCTTTTCTCGGAGATAGGAGGGCCACAATCAAATTGGGTGACCTGAAATCGGAGGCTTATGATCTAGGAAAAAGGGGTACTCCACAGGGGTCGGTTGTCTCGCCGCTCTTATTTAACATAGCGATGCAGGGCTTGGCGAACGAGCTTGACCAGATGGAGGGTATTGGCTCCGCAATCTATGCGGACGACATCGCCCTCTGGTGCTCTGGCGGGTCAGAAGGCCACGTTGAAGACGCACTGCAAGAGGCGGTGCATTGCGTAGAAAAACACGTCAATCGGATGGGTCTCCGGCTATCGCCTTCCAAATCGGAGTTACTTCTATATCGTCCCACTAGAAGAGGACCCAAGCCTAGAGGGTGGAGGCCTCCAGAGGAGATTGATATTGGCGTGCGAACGTCGTCCGGCAGCGATATCCCAAGGGTTCGTTCTCTCCGGGTGCTAGGCATGATCATTGAAGCTAACGGTCAGCACGGGCGTACTATAGATAAGCTTAGAGGACATGCTGAAGGAGTAATCAGACTCATTGCAAGGGTTTCTAACAGAAAAGGAGGCCTTAAGGAAGATAATCTCCTCAGGCTTTTATACGCGTTTCTCATGAGCCATGTGAATTAGGTCACTCCGATGCACAGATGGCAGAAACACGAAATGAACAAGTTGAACACGCTCATCAGGAAGAGTATTAAGCGAGTCCTAGGACTCCCAATGCGCACAAGCACAGAAAACCTAGCAAGCCTAGGCGTCCACAACACATTAGAGGAAGTTATCGAAGCGCAGCAATCCGCACAAACTGCTAGACTCTTGTCTACAGAGGCGGGAAGAGGGATCCTGGCTAAGGTCGGGATCAATCCGAAGACGTTAAGGGATAGGAACGTTCAGCTTTCGGATAGTGTGAGGCAGGCTATTAAGGTCTCCCCAATTCCGAGGAACGTGCATCCGACTTTCAACACTGGCAGGAGGACGGCTCGCGCCTCTGCGCTTTTGCGGTACGCACATGCGCACGAGGCAGAGTCATGTTTTGTAGATGCTGCCCAATACGAAGGCGACTCCAGCCATTTTGTTGCTAACGTCGTGGACATGAAGGGTCGAGTGTTATCGGCCGCGTCAATCAGGACGTCATCGGCTTGCAAGGCGGAGCAGCTGGGCATTGCGCTGGCGCTCCTTCGGTCGGACAGGGAAGATATTTATACGGACTCGAGATCAGCCCTTCGAGCTTTCTCGACTGGGGCAGTTTGTGAAGAGGTTGGTAGGGCACTTGAGGGTAAGGTGTTTACTCATCACGTCATTACATGGTTCCCGGCGCACGAGGGCGCAGAACTAGGGGGGCTAGCCAACGTTAATGAGTTGGCCCATGCCCGGGCGCGAGGTCTTTCCGGCCGCGCCGGGCACTGGGAGGCCGGTGTGCCGGGTGGGACCGGCGACGGGCTTGGTCCGACCTTTTCGGAGGCAGAACCCCCCCGTTTCAGGGACATTCTCTCCACCTTCAACGAGATCACTAGCCACTATCAGATGAGTCGTAGGGCTTTCCCCCTGCCACATCGAAATCTCACGAGGCCTCAAGCCGTGACCCTCAGGCTAATACAAACGAACTCGTATCCCACACTCTCCATCATCAGTAGGTACACGGAGGTCTCCCCTCTTTGTCCCGACTGCGGCGGAGTTAGCGATTTCAAACACATGCTCTGGGAGTGCCCCTCTTTACAGCACCCCATGGACCACGTATTGATGGCGGACGCATTTTATTCATTGGTCAAGAGCCACGAATGGATTAATCAACTCCGGGCTGTCCAGAAGGCCCACGATGCGGCGGTGAGGCTTGGCCTTCCCGTCCCAACGTGGGAGCGGCCCGCAGTCTTGCCCCTATAAAAACGGGGTGAAGATTCTTCAGGACCTAAATAAATGTTACCACCACCACCACCTAGCGACAAGCCAACGACGCGCCAGATGCATGCGTCATGCGCCAGACACGCCACCGAAGCACCGAAGCGAGAGAGGTCGGCTGCGCATGTGAGCGCTCGGCTGTTCGACCTTGTGTTTGTCTTTTTTTTATGTAGCTCAGGTATCTTGGGCTCTCGGCGTATTTTTGCGTTCCTGCTTCACTTCGACACATAATTCCTGCGCTAATGGACACCGGCAAGGTAAGATTTTGAGTCTGCGCTGGCATTTCAAGCAATTTAGGCTTAGGGCACAGCACCGAGCGTTGTAACGCAGTTAGAGAAAAACAGCTCGACCGCTCCCTCGCATGAAGCGTGGGAAGCGATACTCATGAACCCGAACCTGGAGGTTTAACTTCGGGCCATCAAAAGAGCTGAGGAGGTGGCTGTAAGCAGTAGCGCACCCAGGATCTCTGCCAGGGGGGGGGGGGGGGGTTGACAGTTTGCCAATACTATCTAAACAGCACTAATTTCGATTTCTTCACGGGAAATTGCCAAAAAATGCCCTTTTTGCGAGTGTGCAGACGATCGCGCGTCTTACATCTTAGTTGCAGTACACAAATGCGTAAGGAAAGAAAAGGGGTTAAACAAAAGAGGGGGGGGGGGGTTATGTCGACCTCAGAGGGGGGGGTTACAACCCCCGAATCCCCCCCCCCCGTCGGTCGCCACTGGCTGTAAGGCACCACCTGGTAGCCACCCCTCACTAAGCAAATTAACAAAATAAAGTTGTTTCCTCCTCCTCCTCGGCCGTTGTGGCGAGTTCGCTTGGCGTGTACTGAATCTACTGGGACATGTTTGCGACATTTTCTATGGGCCCCAACATTATTGTAACTTATTTTGGTACTTTTTGGGCACGCTCGCCGCACCGGACGTTGTGACGCAGTTAGCGAAAAACAGCTCGGCTGTTGTGGCCACAGTTAGTTAAGCGTGTACTGAATCTTACTAGGACATCTTTGTGGCGTTTTCTATGGGCCCCAACATTATTGTAACTTTTTTTTATATTTTTGGGGCACATTTTGGGCACGCTGACCGCAAGGGCGCTGTGATGCAGTTAGCGACAGACGTAGCGAAATACAGGTCGGCCGCTGTGGCGCAGTATAACGTTGGTTACTTTAGCGTTGTCTAAATCTTACGGGGCCAAGTTTGTGGCGCTTTTTATGGCCCCCACAACAACATACACCTTCTTTCGGCACTCATGTTTGTCGAAAATGCGACGAGCGATTGTAAAGAGTGATAACATGGGAATGTGTTGCTTGCGCCGGCAGAACGCGCAAAAGATACCGCCGAGTAGCCCAAAAACCAGGGAACTGTAACATAGAGTAACATAGTAAACGACAAGAGTGGATACTCCAGCCATTTCGCGGCTGAGCTTTGAAGATTCGCCGATTCCGCTAGGTGGCAGAGCACATCAAGAAAAATGTGGCTGCGGCCGTGGCTATCCCTTTGACAGGCGGCACGACCGAGCACATGCGAAGCCCAGTCAGGCCCCGTTGCCCCGCGGCCGGGCTCGCGGCCTCTTTATTGTGTAAGATGTGCCCGGAGGTAATTGTTTGGTTCGTCTGCCAGCATCTGACACTACTGCTTCGTCACCATTTCATGGTAATTGGCCACACGAAGTTCTTTTGCGCGTTGTTAAAGACTTGTGTCTTCGTGTTTTGTTGTGTCACTGTTAGCCGCATGAACGAGTGACGGAGGCCATGAAGCCTGAAGTGACGGAGGCCATGAATGACGGCGGCCATGAAGCCATAAACAGCTGCTGCCCATTTGTAACGTTGAATTTCATTTTGCATTCTTTCTTTATCATGTGCAGCAATGAGTGGAGATGTCAGGGATAGCAGCGACGCGGCAGCGTCCGAGCGGCGAGGCACGTTCGCAACAATGACGAAGTTCGAAAATAAAATAAAATGGTTCGTTAAGAAATGCGGCCTATGAACACATGCCGTTCGGTGTAGGGGGCTTTATGTTGATTTATTCAAGAAGGTTGCGAGCAGCGGCTTCTGAAAAAGTATGGTGCGCCAGCTTTGCAAAAGAAATACGGCTTTTTCGTAAGCCGTACACACCTCTGTACCAGGCTATGTGCGCTCTAGCGTCGTTAGCGGTTTTGCATTAGGCTGAAGATACGTGTTTTCATGTTTTAAATGTGTATGGAGTCCTTACCGTAGAAAGTTTCTCGTTTCTTAGCATTTATAACAATGCTTCCTTGACAGCCATTCTTTTTGATAACATACATAAATACCAGAGACAGTCACTGTGTTAGATCAGAAAAATACCCATTACACGAAGGAACGTAGCATCTCCATTCAAAATCTTTGAAGGCACCAGTATTGCTTACTTTGTACCTCTCTCATTCAACGAATTGCAGGAATCTCCACTATTCCTTCCTAAAAATACACTCTACAGCCAGAGGACTTCATGCATATTCAAGGGCAAATTTCCAAGTATTAGAAGACGATTTCAAGACTTCGAAGACAGCCGATATCTTGCAGCTGTTTAATGAGGGACTCACTGGATTACACATTCGAGATGATGTGGGTGCGTGCCCAATTGTTTATGCAGCCATTTTATTTTGGCACGCAACCATTCACATAATTTTGCTACCTTAATTCACCCTCTTTTGTAGAAGTGCAAGAAAAAGCGTCATATTTATTCCTTCTAAAGCAAACCCATTTTGAGGAAAATAATCGCTGGTTTGTCTGTGTAGCTTTTTTTTTTTTTTGCTCATTATCCGGATACTTGCAACACGTCTTGTGTGTGTTGCTATGCTCGTGTAAAGCTTATTGACATCACGCCATTAATTTCCGACTATTCTCCGTTACTTGCATTTCGCAGTTTCTTCCCGTTTTCATGAGTCTGCCATTTTTCTCAGTCTTGCTGCAATAAATTGCTGTCTGCTATTTTCGTGCTCTTGGCTGTCCAGCGAGCTGATTGATATTGAAGGAAGATGACACATTTATTTACGATACTCCTTTTGGTGTGAGTTATTAAAAGTACAATATCACAAGCGATAAAGTTCCACTTCCAACCTTAACAGTTGGCATGATTGCTGCGCTATTTTACAGCTTGAAACATAACGAATATGAATTTAAATAAAATTAACATAAAGTGAAACAACTGAAACAACACATTTGTGCTCTCGTCGTCGCAATATATAAACAGCGGCACAAGGGCCTACATGAAATCACTCGATATGTGCAACGTCACTGGTCACAAAAAATAATAAACAAAAATGAAATCATAGCCTCCGAGATTCGGCGGCGTGCGACGTCCATCTTCGAGGCTGGTGCGTTTCGCCGATTCCGCTAGGCGCGCCGAGAGCCAAAGTCGGCCAGGGACCTACGGGAGTGTCCACTCTTTACGCTTACTATACTACTCTATGCCTGTAACTCCAAAATGCAGTCTTCTGAACGACTGAAAACAGGCTTCGCACCCACGCATTTGTCTTGAGTGCGAATAGAAAGCATTCTGCGAGCGCCTAGCATGGTCCAGCTGGGAGCCTTTGTTGCAGCCACCTCTGTGTACGGGCGTAACCTTCACGTCGGCTGAGGCGAGGTTGTGTCGAAAACATGCAGTCGCCCATGTATTTCTGCTCCTAAAATGTAGGAAATAAGTTACGGGAATGGGGAGTGTTTGGAACTCAGACGTTTTCGTCATATTTTATGTATGGTATTGTTTGGGATGGGTCGGACATTTTCTACGCCATGTTTTTCTACGCCAATTGTTTTTGTTCATAATGTCACCCATTCACCACTTTCGCACGTTTCGCCTTTACACGCAGTTTTCCTATAAGGTCTAAATACAAAAATAGCACATGCTTGTAATTTACTTTTTTCAGCTGATGCCGTCTGGTGGAGCTTCGTACGGAAACTACTGGTGCTTACCCGGTGCCACAACATTGGAGGAACGCACCAAAAGCCCGGAATGAGCACTTATATAGAGCAAAATAAACATTTCCTCATTTCACAAGGCGTCTTGCGTCTACTTCATGGAATTGCACGTTGCTAAGAGGACAGATTCGATGGAGGCTTGTAAAAATCGGTTGCAATCATATTTATTGTATTAAAAAAGTACAGTGACCATAGGTTAGGGAGGTCTAGGATTTCTCTCAATTTGAAGAGAAAGAGTAAAATTGGTCAAGAAGAGAACCTAGGCACAGTAAGGGTAAAAGCAGACCAATTCAGGCTCGTGCTCGCAACCAAATATACAGCTTTAGAACGGGAAGATGGATACAACATAGAGTTAATGAATGAAACCGCAACTAGGCTGATCTCAGAAGCAGCAATTGAAGTGGGAGGTAAGGCAACAAGGCAACCGGTAGGTAAGCTCTCCCAAGTAACAAAGGACCTAATAAAGAAACGACAAAACATGAAAGTGTCAAGCTCGAGAGATCAGATAGAATTCACTGAACTGTCAAAGCTGATCAACAAGAAGAAAGTAAGAGATATTTGAAATTATAACGTGGAAAAGATTGAGGAAACAGTAAAATATCGGCGCAGCATGAAATCAGTGAGAAGAAAACTTGGCATAGGACAAGGCAAGATGTATGTACTGAAAGATAAGCGGGGTAATATCATCAGGAATTTCGATGACATAGTAAAAGCAGCGGAAGAATTCTATACTGACCTGTACAGTCCCTAGGGCAGCCAAGCTACTTTCATTCGAAGTAGTGATGAACAGGATACAGAGGCTCCTTTTATAACTAGCGATGAAGTTAGAAGGGCTTTGGAAGACATGACCAGGAGAAAAGCTGCTGGTGAAGATGGAATAACAGTCGATCTAATCAAAGATGGAGGAGTTGTCATGCTTGAAAAGCTTGCGTCCCTTTATACGCAATGCCTCACGACTTCAAATGTAACAGAGAGCTGGAAGAACGCCAATATTATACTCATCCACAAGAAGGGAAACGTTAAAGAATTGAAGGATTATAGACCCATTAGCTTGCTTTCAGTATTGTATAAAATATTCACAGATATAATTTCAAATAGAATCAGGGCAACACTTCACTTCAGCCAACCAAGAGAACAAGCTGGCTTCAGGAAGGGATATTCTACGATGGATCATTCATGTCATCAATCTGGTAATAGAGAAATCTGCGTAGTACAATCAACCTCTCTATATGGCTTTCATAGATTATGGAAAAGCATTTGATTCAGTAGAGATAGCAGCAATCATAGAGGCATTACGTAACCAGGGAGCATAGGATGCATACGTGAATATATTGGCAAATATCTACAAGGATTCCACAGCTACTTTGGTTCTCCACAAGAAAAGTAGAAAGTTACCTATCAAGAAAGGGGTCAGACAAGGAAACACAATCTCTCCAATGCTATTCACTGCATTCTTAGAAGAAGTATTCAAGCTCTTAGACTGGGAGGCTTAGGAGTAAGGTTCAACGGCGAATATCTCAGCAACCTTCGGTTTGCAGATGACATTGTCCTATTCAGCAACAATGGGGACGAATTACAACAAATGATTGAAGACCTTAACCGAGAAAGGGTGAGAGTGGGGTTGAAGATTAATACGCCGAAGACAAAGATAATGTTCAAAAGCCTGGCAAGGGAACAAGAATTCAGGATCGCCAGTCACCCTCTAGAGTCTCTAAAGGAGCACGTTTATCTAGGTCAGTTACTCACATGGGGCCCTGATCATGAGAAGGAAATTTACAGAAGAATAAAATTGGGTTGGAGTGCACACTGCAGGCACTACGAAATCCAGACTGGGCGCTTACCACTGTCGTTGAAAAGAAAAGAGTACAATCATTGCACTCTACCGGTGCTAACATATGGGGCAGAAACTTGGAGGTTAACAAAGAATCTCGAGAACAAGTTAAGGATCGCACAAAGAGCGCTGGAACGAAAAATGTTAGGCCTAACGTTAAGAAACAGGAAGAAAGCGGTGCGGATCAGAGAGCAAACGGGGATATCCGATATTCTAGTTGACATTAAGAGGAAAAAATGGAGCTGGGCAGGCCATGTAATGCGTAGGATGGATAACCGGTGGACCGTTATAGTTATAGAATGGATACCAAGAGAAGGGAAGCGCAGTCGAGGATGGCAGAAAACTGGGTGGGGTGATGAAGTTGGGAAAGTTGCAGGCGGAAGTTGGAATCGGCTAGCGCAAAACAGGGGTAATTGGAGATCGCAGGGAGAGGCCTTCGTCCTGCAGTGGACATAAATATAGGCTGATGGTGATGATTAAACAGCAAACCCCCCCCCCCCTCCCCAAGAGCAGCTGATAAGGGGCGGCATTAAATCAGGATGAAGGAAGCTGGGGGAGACCGACCCCCAATATTTTCTGTGATCCCCCTCCCCTATTAAAGCACGTGTGCTTCGAAACGCACAGCTTGCTTCACGAGAAGTGGACCAACCCCAATCAAGAGGCGACGCCATCAACGTCGCAGCCTCACCGCTGTTTCCCGCCACCTCTCACCACCACCACAAGACGCAGTGGCCCCGGACAGAGGGACGAATTCCAATAAATGTTTTCTCTCTCTCTATGCTTGCAAATGAAAGGACCAGAGAAGGGACTGAAAGAATGCACCAAGAGTACACGGTGTCCTCCTCGGCCATATCCGGTGCATTTACCGCAGCGACACATGGTTGAAGCTTTCGTGACGCATCGACTGATTCGACTTCTCTACACATCGAAAGCTTTGCGAAGAAGCTCAAAGCCAACATATATCTGAAAGTAGCAGGGCAGTGCTGGAGTTGGGGCAAATGTTCGGAGGCCTAATTGCCTCGTCTTCTTAGAGAGCCTTTTCAGTTCCCGCCTTTTGTTGGGGCACAAGTGCCATGATACACTAACAGCTTCAGGAGAAAATCCTGGAAACATTTTATTCGCTTTCTGAACCTATTGCAGCGCAGGTCTAGTTAAAAAGTATCGCAAGGGACAAGATACAACCCAGAGGGACTGTCATCGTCCGCTGCCAACGTCGAACTCGAGCTGTTGGTGCTCCGACTGTCTGTTGGGCGATAGTGTATCTCGCTTCTCTTTTTTTTTTTTTTTTTTTTTTAAGGATCCCCATTACAACGTATTTATGCTTAATTCTATCAATTTCTGCTATAACCGAATTTTCCTGATACAAGAAATGAAATATTTTCAAACCGCTTTAATGCAAGCTGTTATCGAGGGTCTCAATATTCGCGTGCATGTTACCATGTATTTTCAGGAGAAAAAGGTCGTAGCTATCTCGAGGTGCGACAAGTTACAAGCTCAACCAAAATCTATTGCCGCTTTGTTCGCATCAAGGAATCTGTTCGTCAGCGCATTACAATAGTTGTGCAGGTAGACATCTATATGTTTTCTTTCCGGTGGGGATACACATTAGTTCAGTGAGAAGGAAAACAGTAGCGCGAAAGAAACATGGACGAGACGAATACACAGGACTGGCGCTTAGTTCAGTGCAGTTCAGTTTTACAGTAAGAGACCACATAATATAAACCGATGTGTGTATATTATACTTGGCACATTTAGTTGAAAGGAAGCAGGCCACCAGCACTGAGAACCGAAGAAAAAAAAAAAAAAAAACTAGGCAGCGCAAGCGAGGTAGCAGTGGCGAAGCCAGGGGGTGTCACGCCGACCACGCCCTTCTCTCCACGAAATTTCTACGATAGCACAGCGCCTAACCCGTCTTTCTCCCTCACCCCCCTCCCCGTCCCCAGTAAAGTGCGTGCCCCCCCCCCCCCCCCCTCCCCTCGAAAAAAAAATTCCGGCTATACGCCACTGCGTGAACGTGAAAATAGAAGTGGGGCCTTTGCAGTTTGGTACGGTTTACATATCACTCACGGAAGCGCTAAGGGCTCTATATCAATTTCATGTCGTCTATGCTAAGCAAGTACCGCAAGCCTTCAGCGGCAACCTATTGGTGTTGTTGATGTGTTCGTCCGCGACATGAAGAGCTAGCGCCGTCCAGGAGAGTGACTTGAAGACTACTGGGAAGGCTTGAGTTGAACCGAGGTAATCGCGGGCCAACCAAATCTAACACATTTTGCTGATTGTAACACCAGTCCGCAAGTTAAGCAATAGCAGTGTAATGATAGATCCCATACTACGCTGCACCCACAGGGAAAATGAATAATGTCCTGCCCCCCACCGCGGTAATGAGAAATCATGGTGTCATGATGCCGACCCTACAATAAAAAAACAATTTCGAGCATAGTACGTCAAAGAAAAAGAATAAGACAATAGAAACATTTAATGCAGAAGAGTGAAGATAAAAGCAGCACTCACTCCAATGCGCTTTTTCAACTTTTACTTTCATTCCCTGGAAAAAAGCATAGGAAAAGGCTATAGAATCATAATATAGAATCACACACACACACGCACGCACACACACACACACACGCACACACACACACACACACACACACACACGCACACACGCACGCACACACGCACACACACACACACACACACACACACACACACGCACACACACACACACGCACACACACACACACACACACACACACACGCGCGCGCGCGCGCGCGCGCGCGCGCGCTCGCTCGCGGGGGCTCGTAAGGACACGTGTGCAGCGTGAAGAATGAGTGGTGGTGGTGAGAGGGAATGAAGTATTCTGCTCAGCGTAAAACACAGTGCGCGGCAGTGAAGAAATATGAGGTGGAAAAGGTGTAACGTAAATTCATAGAAATGAACCAGAATCTAATATGTTGTCCAAAAGAATTTCGTGCATACTTCAAATAAAGCTAAGGCTTTTATAATCGTCCCACTATGGTTTGTTTTCGTATTTTTACTAGCGATTTGTAGCGAGAACCATCAAAGCGTTCGTTGCAAGCAACGGCTGTTCCTGTCGATCATCGTTCTGCGACTCACCTCCCCAACTTGCACGCGCAATCCCCTCCAAGAGTTTCTATCAATCCCCAAGCATGAGCTGTCGCGCGTAGAAAGGCAAATTAATGACTAAAGAACGAGTGTTCAACGTGCGCATACACTCGTGCATTTATAACTTCAGCAAACAGCTCTGTTTGACGTCAATTTGTCTTTTTAACGAACTCGCGCAGGAAGTCTCCATCCGGCAGCTGTTGAACACGGCGCCTTTTCCAGGAAGGCGGAGCCTGCTCACGTGACCTCAAGCGTCAGTATATAAAAGCAAGCGCAGCCATCTCGTCGGTCTCTATTCGTATCGTAGTACGTCCGTGTGCGCTCGCGAGATTTTGGTCAGATTTTAATCATGGCATTGAACAATAATGTCGGGAACCACGTTATTACAAACGGAGAAGCGTTGCACGACGTACATGACAATGAAGAACTTGATGACGATTCGCTTGAGACGTTTCTCTTCAGTTCGGAATCCGTCGGCGAGGGACATACCGGTGAGTGGTTCATACATTCTTGGTTTCCTGCGTTCGTGGGTTACCTATTTTTTGGGATGCTGGTCTTAAAGCGTTCCGTGATCGTTCTGCAACACCAAAATATTTGCTGGCGCTTTTAGCAGACCACTGTGGTGAGGAACTTTCCTACAATCAAAATAAAAGTGCCTCGCACACGTTTGGTTGCAAATAGCGTTAATTTATTAACCCCCAGTCTACTAACGTCGCGGAAAGTCGCGCGTAATTTGCGTCTCGAACAACTGCATCCGCGCGGACATTTACTCGCACACACACACACACCGTCCTAGCGCGACTGCGACGCGTCGCGCGTTATTTGTGGTGGTGAACACGCTTGTATGTTAGGGTTAGCTTTCTTAATGAAAGGGCACACATGCTGCATTTGTCGGCGTTTTCGCCGCAACTGCGGAGCACCGCCGAAATAGGTGGGTGTATGTCGATTTTTACAGGCGCAGACGTCCAAGGAGCAGTCCTATTAGATTTCGCTCAACGATGGGGATTAACCTCCGCCGAACTTCAGCGCTCGATTACCAATCACGTGGTGCTGTTCCACAATGCTCGCTCTTTCCGCGCGAACCTCGGCCGGTGTCATCATCCGCACGATGCACAGCTTCACTCTCCCAGTGCGTCGTTGATGCTCCTGCTGCTCGCATGCCATCGCAGGCCAAGAACGAGCTGATCGCTAACTTAGGCGATTATCGGTGCCTGTTTCCGATAAGTTATCGAGTGGCGCCTGCTACGAAATACTGAAGTGCCGGAATAACTCGTGGGGCATTTGCGGCTGTGTTATTTATAATTTGCAGAATAAAACTACATTTTCTCAAAATTTCACTCTTGCATTCGTGCACCCGCCTATATCTACGCAGTCATACGAAATTGGAGTGGTTGTGTTTAAAATCGAATTGTATTTAAAGCTTCGTGCTTCCCTCGCACGCTTTGCAGCCTTCGTTGAGCATGTTGAATAGTGAAGGCAAACTGTTCATTACATGCACTCTAAAAACAGTTGCACCCTTGGAGTGCATTTTTGCCACACAATAATCGTCATCTGTCTTGCTTGCGTTTCCTATCTTGAAAACTCTGCACTTGCTACTTTCCTGTCGAGAACGCTGTGTCACGCTGATAACGCTCTTGTCGTTCGTGACCGAGAAGTGCCAGGCGCACAGCGTTAAAGAAAGGAAAGCCACGCAAGTCAGATGACGATTATTGTTCTGTGGCAAAAATACGCCCCAAAGGGTGCAACTGTTTTTAGAGAGTGTTTGAATGATTATACGCGAAGTATATGTCAACCTCGGCAGGTTTTCTTTTTTTACTTTTTTTTTACTTTTCGCAATTACTTAATGGTCAAAAAAAGCTTGTTCAGAATTGTCTTGCTTTGAAACGGTATGAGCCATACTCGTAACAGTGAGATTCATGTATTGCATGTGATGCAAGTAATGCTCCCCTCCTTGTTGCATAGCCCAAGTGATGCCGTGTCTCAAAAATTTTCGCGGTATTACAAAGGCTTGGGCTAGTTGATACACGGTTAGAATAATCGCAATGATGCGAGAAAAAGAACGAGTTGGTGTATTTTTGTCTTTACGTCCTCGTTTTTTGCTTTCGCGCCACGGCCTCAATTGTAAACATTGTCGGTTGCATGCGCTTGTTACTTTGCACTAGGTTGCTCATAATGTACAGTTTTCAGAGTTCAATTTTTTAGCATTGTAGGGATCACCAGGACCAGATTTGAGCCAGTTGTAACTATTATGTGGAAAGAAGAAAAGGAAAACTTGAGCACACAGGGAACTGTAGCAATTATTCATTCAGCCATCCTTCTGTGCTCTTTGTGGAAGCTGTATCTTCTGCTACACTTCAAAGGTTTCCTTGCTGTATACTTGCCTCTGGCTACATAGCCATGTAGTATGTCATAGGTAGTGGTATTTTTAAACTGCATTGGTGTGATAAGTTCCTGAAGAGGAATTTAAGAATAGCAATAAGGGGGGGGGGGGGGGGGGGGCAGCAATAGGGATGCTAATGGCAAATGCAGCTATTCAGTTAGTGAATTGCCAACTGTAGTGACATTGCAACAGTCATTGCTGGCTATGGCTGTCATTTATTACATACATTAGGCCTGTGGTTGTAGTGGCTGTGAAAATAGGTATACTGCTGTGTTTGTATTTCTTCGTGTGCAGTCCAGGGTGCTAATGTTGCAGGAACTCGGCCGATTGCAGCAGAGTGCCTATTGTGTCATTTTGAGTTTATAGAACAAAAGTGCTTGCTGATAATTTGAGACTTTTTGAACATAGGTTCTAAATATTGATCATGTTTGCTTGGCTTTTTCTGTGGGTGTAAGTCTACAAGTGCCAACTTTTGTTGCAGATAAAATGTGCGATCAGATAAGCGATGCCATACTTGATGCCCATCTGAGACAAGACCCCAATGCCAAAGTAGCATGTGGTAAGTGTTTTGTTTTTATTTGCTCATAGTTGATAATTATTCATTTTCTACACATCATACATGGGAGGCAGTAAGTCCTATGATAGCAGAAAATTGGAGCACTTCCTTTTGATATCTCATTTTGAACAGTATTGTTCACTGTAGCCATTTCTTTCCAGAAACGGCAACTAAAACTGGGATGATCATGGTGTTTGGAGAAATCACATCTGATGCAGTGGTCGACTACCAGCGTGTTGTGAGGGAAACCGTAAAGAAAATAGGTTATGACTGCAGCACCAAAGGTAATGCATATGTGATTCATTTTTCTTCATTGTACTCGTGCTGTTTTGCTTAAGGCATTTTACTGTATACTGCTGCTAATTGTTGCTGCATGACTTGTACAATAAGTGCCGTGCTTTTTACATTCTTGTGCTGCTCTACCCAGTCTGCAAGCATGTGTAGCAGAAAAAATGGGTTATGGTGGCACCATCCTTCGGCATTTTCTGGTAGAATTGTCATGTTCAAGCTAGGCCTAGCAGAAAATTAAATTTGGTGCTGCCTTGTTTCCCAAGAACTTAGCTTTTCATACAATGGTTGCTGGTTCCATGCTGCTTTTTGTTAGTAATTACAATTGTAGGTTTGCACTTCAAAAATTTAATGCAAGTTTCGGCTGTTCCCTTTGGCAGGTTTTGATTACAGAACATGCAATGTGTTGGTAGCTATTGAGCAACAAAGTCCTGAAATAGCAGCTGGTGTTCATCAGCTGAGAAAGGAAGAAGACATTGGGGCTGGAGATCAGGTGAGTAACTTAATCATTCAAGGAACATAGATTGACTTCTGAGAAGTTTGGGGCTTTGTTGTTGTTAATGCTGATTTATTATATGGTGTACAGTTCTTGCTTTATTCATTCCAATAGAGGCTGAATGCAAGAACACTTGCTTGCTGAGCATTGGGTGCATGTTAAAGAACCCCAGATGAATGAAATCCATATGGGGGCCCTCCACTGTGACATCTCGTAGCCCTTGTGTTGCTTTTGGGAGATTAAACCGCATCTAGCAATATTATTTCATTGCAGGGTCTTATGTTTGGCTATGCCACAGATGAGACAGAAGAGTGCATGCCACTGACTGTGGTGCTTGCACACAAGTTGAACAAGCGGCTGGCGGAGCTTCGCCGAGATGGCACCTTTCCTTGGGCGGGACCCGACTCCAAGACACAAGTAAGTGTGGCTGGATTGCTTGTACCCAGGTATGGATAACTGAAGCAGGCAGCTTATTGAATGTTGAACATCAGATAGTTGCTGGGTTCTGAAAAACTAATTTCCACACTTCAGCTGTTGCTTTCAGCAGAGCAACATATTAAAGAGGACACTCAAGAGACATATTAGTATTAGGCTGTATCAGTAACTTGTTTCTTAAATATGAGAAAGGTTGTTGGTTCTGTTAGCAGAGGCTTGGCAAGTCTAAAAACGAAAAGCATCTTATCAAGTCTACTTAATTGTTTAGCCATGAGGAAGCATTGCATTGAACAAAAGGCTCCAGTAACAAGTTTATAGAACTTTTCCTGTGCTAAAACAACCTGAATTTGACACTCGTGTACCGGTGCTGAAATTTCGGTGTGAAATTAAGACCAAGTTCTCTGATAGTAATCAACCTCTTCCTTCCAAATGAATGAAGATAGTTTTGAAATAATACTTTACACTGAATTTTGTCTGGCTCTTTAGTGTCCCTTTGCTAGTAAAAGTTGCCTTGGCTTCTATCAAAACTGGAAAAGGTCTATCAATAGCACTGAGAACAATTACTTAATAAAGAAGTTCTGAAACAAATTGTCTTGCTTTTCTCTTTCTTTTGCTTTGTTAGGAACTCCTGACTCCATAATTATTGCCCGAGGCCTCAGTTCTTTGAATATGCAACAAATATTTTCCACCAGTTCCTTTAATTCCGCCAGTTAAAAACTCTGGCTTTCTGGCATAGGGTGTGCTGAACAGGACTCTTATGTTGTGGAGTTTGTGGTCGCAGGGCATTGCAATCCCTCAGAGCCATGCATCAGTTAGTTCAAAGTCGTCCTGAGCCACACTGTGACTTGGCTACCAAAAGCTGGGTTCATGCTGCCATATTAGCCATTCCTTCTTTCCTCATTCAGCACTTCTGTGCATTCTACATAGGATAAGCATGGACCTCTGCTATGTCTTTTCTTGGAATATCCTCTTGCCTATTTTCCCCTGTTGTCCAGTGGAGTGCTTATGTTCGGCTTTCAGTGAGACGGTCACGGTGTGACCTGGAACTTCTCATCCAGATTAACCTGCACGACAGTTAATGCCACAAGGCGACCACCTTTAATTTCCGTGATACAATTATTTGTTGTGCGTTTGAAAAATTAAGGCTTCACACTGGTTAGGGAGAAAGCAAGAAAAAAAATGTTAATTTCTAAATGGGACCACTTGTGGCTGGACCTGTTGGGACCACCTGGTCCCTGTGATAGCGTATTCGGAAAACACTTGGCCCACTGGCGAAGCGCAAAAAAAAGGTGGAATAGAATCGTCGCTATATGGATCTAAATTATTTTTCTGCCACACATGCAGTGGCAGCAGCTCTCTCTGAACAGCATAGTGTAAAGCTTCCCTCCACACTAAAAGTTTATTTCGCTTTCCACTGTGGTAACAAGATGGAGCCTAAACTTTGGTGCTGCATTGACTTCTACAGGCACTTGTGCAGCAGCTAGCTACTATGCTTCTTCTGAAGAGCGGTGGCAAGAGCACGTTTCTTCAGTAGCTATGCCTGTAGCATGGGAATATGCAGTACAAGACATTGCACTGCACCCAGTTATTAAGGAATGTGTGTGCTGCCACGGTGAAAGTTTCATTCATTCAAGCACTCCACTGCAATGAAGCTATGGGTAAGAAAAAAAAACAGACGTCAATTCAAAGTAGTTTTTTGTTGTGTTGAAGTCTCAGCCCCTGTTACAACTTGCCCTAATAATACTGGGCCTCGTCGGCTTCATTGTCGCTTCCAATGACAATGCAGCCATTGATGTCTGGCATTAGTGCCGTCTCTCGAGCCAGCTCCAGCAGTTTTGTAAGAGTGCATCCTTTACCCACAAAGCCCGGGTGTTCAGCTTCACACACCCAATTGGAGCTTTCAGAAGCACTGAAGCTTCTGTCCAATGAGGTTTTTCCATTTCAGTGAACAACACCGCCTTCTGTTAGAATACCCACCACGGTGGCTTAGTGGCTATGGTGTTGCGCTGCTAAGCATGAGGTCACGGGATCCAATCCCAGCCGTGGCGGCCGCATTTTGATGGGGGCAAAATGCTAAAATGCCCATGTCCTGTGCATTGTGGGCATGTTAAAGATCCCTTATTGGTCAAAATTAATCCGGAATCCCTCATTACAGTGCGTCTCATAATCAAATCATGGTTTTGGCACGGTAAAACTCCAGAATTCAATTCTGTTTGATGAGCGTGTGAAGGCATTTTCGTTGCTAGACATGCACTCCAACACTGTAGACCTTGCAAGTGACTAATTGAGCAAATAAGGTGGCATCCCTATCTTTGGCTAGAAAATTTGTGGAAGCCAGCTTTGTACTTTTGCTGAATCTGCGGCTGAACAATGCAATGCAAGTTCCACATGCATACTGCAGACTAAGACACCATTTGTGAGTCAACTTTGAATATGTAAGTTCCCTAGTTTGGAACACTGGCCTGAGTGAAGTGCCTCTGGCCTGCTACTCATTTATGAACTCGTTTATGTGGCAATGCTTAGTAATCATCAGACATCTGTTAAATATGAAGCTGTGACACTGCAGGTATGTAGTTCTGTAACCATATTCCTCCATTCCTGGTTTGCAGGTGACATGCGAGTACTATTTCGACCATGGCAGGGCAGTGCCCATTAGAGTGCACACAGTCGTGGTGTCGACGCAGCATTCGGAGGACATTCCGCTGGATGAACTTCGTAAACAAGTGATGGAGCATGTCGTCAAGGATGTGATCCCAGCAAAATATTTGGATCGTCGCACAGTTTATCACATCAACCCCTGTGGAAAGTTTGTGCAGGCTGGTCCCATGGTGAGCTTTATAACTAGGGCTGGTATTCTTCAAGAGAAAGAGGAGGAACTTAAAGTACAGAAAGGTGGAGATGTCGGCCTGAGTGAAGTGCCTCTGGCCTGCTACTCCATGCTGGAAAAGAGGCGTGAGGGAACAACAGAGATAGGATGGGAAGAGGAAGGAGGGCGGTATCAGAGTTAGATGAAAGCTGCACAGCTGTTTCTGTGCCACACATATGTGCACGCTTTACAATATATGCGGAGGTCGAGGTTACCGCAGCGCAGCCAGGAGACATTCTGTAGTGTATATTAAAGCGCTGTGGTATAGTATAGCGGAGGCATGCAATCTGGCCTATCCAGACCGCGCTTCTCATGCAGGAATCTTCTCATGTAACTAGCATCTGGAATTCGGATGTGCAGTGTCATTTGTGGGCTTGATTTTACATTGAATCAACACTCGAGTCTGACATACCAGTAAATGCTACAAATGACACAGTGCATTCGAATGTCAATTGATCATATAGGTCATTTAATAGCTGGTGCCTTTCTCGTCCTTATATGGCAAAAGACACACATTTCAGGCTTTTCCTTCCCAAATTTCACACTAAAATTAGTCGACGTCCGATTTTTGGGAACTTCCTAGGGACTGCGAAAACATCAAAAAAAATCGGGCAGTCTGAAATAACTGTCTTCTAAGTGCCCTCACAGGCTGAAATTGTCACAGCCCTGTCCAAAGTAGCATTTAAGGCCAGCCAGTACAATTATTAGGCATCTCTTTGTTTGTACTGCAACAGCAGGTGTGTGCTTTTGTCTAGTGACGGTGGCCCCTTTGCATTCTTTGTATGCATCACCGCAATACATTGCATACTGGCGTTATGCAACGCTTTAAGGTCGGAGTACATGGATTGAAATTTCGCAACTTCGCGCGTCAAGTAAACGACGTGGTGGCACGCCTGTATAACTAAGTAGCACATTTTAGGTCTCGTGACAGTTGCCCCTTTGATCTGGTAAGGTGGCTTCACATCGTAACACTGCTGTATTGTGGTGAAGCTGACTTTTGGGAACCGGCATTATGCCACACTTTAGACTTTTGCCGTGCGAAAATGACAGTCAGTGCCAGTGCCAACAGCGGCGAATCCTTTAAATAAAAATAAAACACTGAACTGTGGGAAGCTTGATTGCAAACATCGAAGCAGCTAGGCCTAATTACTACTACAGCTGCATCTGGATCGGCATGTGAGAGTGCCAGTTCAAAGCTGCGAGATAATCAAAATGACGGTGGTGGTAGCTTCAATTAATACCATTTCCGACCTGCAGTCACGATAAAAAGTTGACGGCGCAGGGTTCAGCATTCAAAATTTCGGACAGGGCGAAGGTGTTCGTATCATCTGGCATGTCCTAATAAAAATCGGTCGTTGACTGTATTGACCATGTTTTAGAGCGTCGGCATTGTCCCTCATAACCAAGCAAACAAGCTCGATGAAAGCGAACACAGAGTGCCACGGGAGATGAAAGTCGGCGATAGCGGAAAGAGCGCAAGGAGGAGGGTGCAGTGGAATAGGGAAGGAGGAGGGTGTAGCAAAGCGTGAGGCAAAGCGTGAGAAGGAAAGCAATAGTACTGCGCAAGATGGGCTTTGCGGCGACATTGGCTACGAGATGGCGCCAGAGTAGCACACATCGTTTGTATGGAAAGAAAGCGCTGCATGAGCGGAGGTCTGTCAGCGGTGGCTGCTGTGAATTGTGCCGCCTCTCGCGATTTCCAGAATAGCGAGGCAGTTGCGCTACACTTTGCTCCGTTTCCAACGTGCCGCACAAGACAGATCGTCCACGCCAGCCAATATATTGCGAAAGGAACACATCTGCGCTCAAATTTGTCTGAATTTTTTTTGTATTAGCAAGCGCCAGTTATTCCACTGAAGTACAGTAGACTTCCTTTAATTCGATTCTTTGGTTAATTCGATACTGACCCAAGGTCCTGGCCGGAGCCCATGCATTTCTGTGGGCCCGAATTTTCGTTATTTCAATCCTAAAGATTGGCCTTCATCAGATAATTTAGACTTGACCAGTCAGCATGCACGATCATGATCCCTATGGTGACCCCAATAGCGACCACCTTAGTGGCAGCTTGTCTCGGCGGAATGTATATCCCGTTGAAAACTCCTATGTTTGGCCTGCCCTAGGAAGATTTTGAAGCAATAACTATAGCTCACAATGTCGCAACGCGCGCCACTTTCTTCTAAGAAAATCGTGTCAAAATTGCCTGTGTGGTGCAATCGGACGCAAAACCAATATTGCATTTGTATGCTTTACTGCATAACATGGTTGTAATGTGGCGAACTTTAAAACTTAACTTTTTAAAAAACTTGCGGTGAAGCTCGCTTTAAATAAATGGCTGTTATTGTGCAACACAGTTAAAACCTTGCCCATTTTTCTTGCTAAATAATTCGGTGCACATTACATTTGTGCTTTTTGAGGGCCTTCAATGTCATTTCTGCATTAGTTTTCTATTTTGGACACATAGAAAGTGGGGCGAAATGCGAAAACACCCGTGTACTTATATTTAGGTGCACGTTCAAGAACCCCAGGTGGTCCAAATTTCCGGAGTCCCCCACTACGGCGTGCCTCATAATCAGATCGTGGTTTTGGCATGTAAAACCCCATAATCTAATCTAACATAGAAAGCGGGTGTGTGTGTGATTTGGAGGAGGGTTAAAATTGAGCAAATACTGCCAAATGAATCGGCAGTGTCTTTGTTTTTGCAACTTGTTTAATTTGACCCACTGGATAATTCTGTCAATCTTGTCGCTCCCGTAATAGTAAGCAGACGGAACAACGCAATGTAATGGAAGACTACAAAAATGGGAGAGTCTTGTGCACTTCCACGTGTTGGTCAAGCCTGGATATATCAAACCCACACATATACAGATATTGTCTATATTAACAGTTGTAACATCCCCTTGGTAATCCCTGTAAAAATATAGAGCTGTTCTATGAGTGTACTAAACGCCTATTCACCACCACATTCAATATTATGTTGTGCGCCATGCACCACCCCTGCAAGGGCACTTCTCCTTTTGGGACCACGATCACTCCTTGAGTGATCCGAAATATTTTGTGCAGACAAAATGGCATTGTTTAAGTAGATAGTGTCAAACAAGACATCAAATCTGAAGGGCCGTACGTGCCATGGAGGACAAATGCGCAAGTTGTGTAACTCAGCTTTGTCACTGCAAATATGGATGGCTCGTGCAGACTGTGGCCATTCGTTACCTGCAAGCGCAGATTTTCATGCTACTTCAAGAACGCTGAAGGCCTCCCTGTCTGATAGACATTCCACAAGAAAGTGTGGCTGATACTCAGTCTTTTCACCTAGTAGCTCTGCACATGGGATATTGAAATGTGTGTCTGTGCTGCAAGGTTTGTCTTGCAGACCAGGCTTGTCCGTGAGCAGCATTTTTGGATTTTGCAAGTGGTCAAAATTGTACATGGTCGATTATTTGTATATTGTTGTGAAACAACAGTGTAAAAACTCTCGCACCACTGTACAAGCAGAATAGCACGTTTTCTTTTTCTACATTTGCTGGCACCTTCTCAGCTTTGAAAACAGCTAAAGGATGCTGCTCTGCAGCTGTCTAGTTCAGTTCAGTTTATTTCCTTAAAGGGCCCCTTTATCAGGGGTGTTACATAAGGGGTAGGGTACGTCATGCAGCGAATAATTCAACGTAATAATCAATGGGATCGACATTTCAAAAATGGTAGGTACACTGTGCAAACAAACACACGCGATAAATGATAAATTTCTATAAGAATAATTATTTTGGCAAAACAAAATAAACATCGGAAGTGGACAATGCAATGTAATGACTAATGAATACGTTAAATGACGATTTTGTCATTCAGTGGTCACCAGCCAAGCTAAGCTCCCAAACGAGTTGGCGAAGCCTGCACATTTGTCTGTATGCCATGTCCTATGCATCCATTTCTTGTGTTTAACGTGAGCAATAGTGACACAGTCTCCGGTGACAGTGTTCTTCCGATACGACTATCCGTCGCTTAAATTTATCGGACAGCTTATAGCACCAGCTCCACCCTCGCTCTCTGCACCAACGAGAGTTGCAATTAAGTAAAGGAAGTACCAGGCAGTGAAAGTTGCAAAAAAACATAATTATTTAGCTTGAAAAAAGCAGTCAACTTCTTCTCAAGTTGCTACGGGGTGCAGATTTAGTGCAACCTCTGGCAGTATTTTCCAGTCTATAGCAAACGCAATAACAATGCCTGCAATACTTTCCTGGCCACTTGCAGGTGCATTTTTTGTTTTTCGACCCTGGGGCGTCGCCAAATGCGACGCCCCAGGGTCGATTTTTTTTTATTGCTGATTTATCGAAAGAACCTATTTCGAAAAAAAAAAATGGTTGTAAATTTTGTTAGGGTGACCGTACAGTGACGAAAAAATAGTTTGTGTTGTAAAATATGCAATGTTTATTCATGATTAAGAAGATGAGCGCACTCAAGAATGTTTGTGTGCACTTCCGGAAACCGAAACAAGTGAGAAGCCTTCATCTTATCGCCAACAAGGTGCGGTAGAGCTATTGTGGTCTCCAAAAAAATGGAAACGCAAAAACGGCAGCATCGTTTGTGTATATACGCGCCTGCCCAGGAACAGGTGTAATCACGCCGCGGTGAGTATACACGATCAAGTAACAAGTGGTCACCCTTTGAGAGATTTGAAACCAGATAGCCATCAGTTTAGCGCGTGCAACAAGCGGGAGCTGCCGCAGGAGTAAATCAAAACGTGCCGCCGCAGCGCGCGTGTGCCTGCCCGGATGCGCGAGCGATAGCCGACGTGCCATTGCCATTAGAAAAAGAAAGAAAAACCCGGAGAGGCATTGGCGCAAGTAAAAAATTCCACGTGGTCCCGTCGAGTTGCAGCACATGCCAGGGGAAAGAAATGGTCGAAAGAGGCGCGCTTTTTAAATGTACAAGCGATGACGTACTATCGGCCAAGAAAGTAAACGGATCATGGCTCCGGCGGCCGGAGCGGCTGCCTGGCCACAACAGGACGCTGTTGTCTCGCTCCGCGCGCTTGGGTCGAGAGTGCCGTGGGTGACGTTAAGCTTCTCCCTCACTCTCGCACTGTGTCTTGTCACGCTCGATGAAATGCCTAGTGCATTGTACGGTTGCTCTGCTGCTGGTGGTCGCAGTGAAAGGCAAGAAAAAAAAATACGGCAGGTTTTCGTTCTTTCACAGTGCCGGGGTTTCATTCTCTGCGGCCGTCGGCGGCTGCTCGACAGTGCCATTTGTTGAATACTGGCTATGCACGGTCCCTTTAACCGCAACCGCCAGCAGCAGAGCAACTGTACGACGCACTAGGCATTTTATCAAGCGTGACAATACACAGCGCGAGAGTGAGGGAGAAGCTTAACGTCCGTCGCCCACGGCACTCTCAACCCAAGCGCGTGGAGCGAGACAGCAGCGCCCGGTTGTGGCCAGGCAGCCGCTCCGGCCGCCGGAGCCATGGTCCGTTTACTTTCTTGGCCGATAGTACATGTACGTCATTGACCATTTTGAAGGTGTTGCAAAGGACGTACATGTACGTCATTGACCCTGAAAGGGTTAAGTGTCCCCCTGCGATAAGCACTGAAAATTGTCATTCGTTCTCGGCATATGTCTTAGTTGCGATGCGGTCTTGTCTTGGCTCGTAACGATTGCATCCAATTTGGACCACCTGTGTTGCACATCACCATCAAAGTAACCTGCCGAACACCACCATTGGCCCCAAACATGTTGCGCGATAAGCCTAGCCTGTCTATTAAAGGGGATGGGGGGGGGGCACTTCATGGAGCTTGGCAAGGTTCCCTGGGACCAACAACCTCTGCTCTACACAATTGTTTCTTGTCTAAATACTTTTTTCTTCTGTGTGTTGTTGCAGGTGTTACTGCTGGGAATGTTGTGGATCCCAGCCTCACATTTCTTATACATAGTAGAAACATGACACCTGTAAACAGTGCTTTGTTTGGGATTTTTGTGCTCGTGCCCTTGCATTACTCGCACTAATCAGAACACTGCTCTACTTACATGCATAATCGGCGAGACTTGTACTGTGGAATCTCGTTGATACGATCTTCACGGGAACCAGAACGTAAAACATATCCGAAATACATTGCTCCTATAAGACATTGGTCGGCAAAAGAACAAAAGCTTCTCCCGAAAAACGTATTGTGCAGAATAGTATCAACGAGATTCTTCTGTATTCTTTCGTAACAACTTTTAAGCGTGTTCCATTTCTGGTGGCCCCATAGATATTTAGTACATTTTATTCTTCCAACTGTTGCACGTTGCCTAGCTACAGTATGCGAAATGGTTTATCTTGTGTGCGCCATTTCTTTTTGTCTTGTGAATGCACAGGGAGATGCTGGTCTAACAGGTCGTAAAATCATTGTGGACACTTACGGAGGCTGGGGTGCCCATGGTGGAGGTGCTTTCTCTGGCAAAGATCCCACAAAAGTGGACCGATCTGCTGCCTATGCTGCTCGTTGGGTGGCTAAATCTCTCGTCAGAGGTGGCATTTGTAAGCGATGCTTGGTGCAGGTGGGTGAGCGTTTACCTATGGTGAAGTGACTTCCCAGGATTTTAGCAATTTGCTCTCTGCTTACAGCACTCATCTTTTTCATATGCTACACACAAGTTTGCCAAAGGTAAAAATATCTTAATGAGGGGCTACTGTATTAGTGCTGGCTTGGCAAACTGTAAGGTAATGCAGTTCTTCTGGGACAGTGTAAAAAAAAAAGTTTTCTCTAAATTTTACCCAAAAACAAAGCATATATGTACACCAAGTAAATGAAACACTTTTTGGAGTTGTTCGTAACCAATTACACAGACAGCAACATTGCATCGAATGTCATTGCTGCAGATGCGAGTGATCACTTGCCCACATTTATGTTTTGCAAACAAAATGAATTGCAAAGAAATGGAAGAGGTAATCCTGATACAATTATTATTCAAGATATTAACCTAAGAACACTGGATATGTTTTGCCATGAAATAGAAAACATAGATTGGACACCAGTTTTGCAATGCACAGGTGCTGATAAGGCGTATGCAATTTTTATAGACGCACATGACAAGTCGTTTAGACTTAGAACAATAAGTAAGCCAACGAAAGTCGGGAAGCCATGGCTCACACTTGAATGCATGGACTTACTACAAAAAAAAAAAGGATGCAGTGTATTCAAAGTTAATGCATACACGGGATCCTACTGATCTGGCCTCATTTAAAAAATTCAGAAATGAGGTAACAAAATGTTTGTCGTACAAAAACTTGTTTTTAGGATGTGTCGGTCGAGGGGAAGCTTTGCGACGCGAACTTAACAAGCTCTTGAATCGTAGTAATAGGTTCAATGAACTACAGCTTACATCCGATAATAGGCTTATGAAAGGCCAGGAACTAGCAGCCCAATGTAATACCTGCTTTACTAATTTAGTGTCGGGGGCGTCCACAACAATGTAGCTGTGAGCATTTTAAATGAGCCCAAGATTCACTCCGCATTTTTTTTCTGCAACTACACCCAAGGAAATTTATTCCATATTCTCAAGCCTAAAGAACAGTAAAGCTTGAGATATTGAGGACTTCAAATACAGCCGATAAAGTATGTACTTGACCTTCTTGTCCATGTGCTTAACCACATATATAGCATTTCTTTCTATGGGCATTTTTCCCGAAGAAATGCAACATGCGAAAGTTTTATACAAGAGCGTAGACAAAAACGTTTTTTCAAATTATCAACCTGTTTCTGTTCTCCCCGTTTGGAAAAAGTAATTGGCAAGAATCGTCTCATTCTGCGAAAAACACTCTTGTATCACTGCAATAGTTCGGCTTCCACTAGTGCATGTCCATGTCCACAGAAGTCGCTTTCCTAAAGCAGAAAGAAATAATATTACAGGGTTTTGAAGAAAAGAAATTAACGCTGGGCGACCTTGTGGACTTCTCCAAGGCTTTCAATAGAATAAGTCGTCAAATCTTGTTGCTAAATAAGAATATTATGGGTTTCGTGGTCTACCTAATTGTAGCGCTGTTTGGATAGATATATCGGCCCTTTGTAGTCTACAAAGAGCTAAATAAAGTCAAAGCAGTCACGCGTCGTTGCTCATACTGAGAACTATTGTATGTGGTCTAATTTGAACCAACGGCTGCTGAAGTGTTGCTGTTGATATTCATACGGCCCTAGTTGGTCGTGAAAGCAGCATGACTCGTTACTGCCACGCAGTTGCCAAGACTTGGCGGTTGCGGCTGGTTCATCGATGCTTCGTTTGCATTATTGCTGATAGCTGCTCGCAATGGCGTTCTACCTTTCGAACTTCACACTTTTTCGGCCAAAGGGACGTAAAAAGACGTGAGAGTTTGCGGCTCTTGGCGTGCGTGTAGCCGATGCTGCAGCTGTAACGTCAATCCCTTTGCCAAGTGCCAGCGTGCCGCAGTAGTTTCTGCTTCCAGCCAACTAGAACGCTTTACTATCTATTCTTAATGCAGCATCCACTCGTCCCACTGCTAGTAAAATATATCGCACTCTCGAAGCAAAAATAGTGGCGGAAAATGGCAGGTGATCAGAACTGCACGCGGGCGCCGCATTTCCCAAAAGTTCAACTGTCTGTGCTTGGAACCACCCACGCAATTTTAAAATCCTTCTTCCATGCCCCTAGCGCCTGCTCAACCGTCGGAGTCTGCCTTTCAAGGCTGCATTCAATTCAGAGGTTTATGTAGTAGTTGCAAAGAACTGGTTCATCCGCTTCCCCTGCTTTAGCCCTTCAATTTGCTTCTTTAGAACAGTCTTCACAGTGATCAGAATTGGTGTACAGTCCATCATGGTCAAGCAAGACATTTTTCACCCTATCAGATAGATTAGTTGTGGATATAAGGTACCTTATAAATCAGTCACGCCACATTTTATTAAGTTGCAATTGCCTCAAGATTTACTGTATAGAGTTAGACAACTTCTACATTTCGCTGCAGACGATGACCAGCAGGGCTGCATCGATTTTAGTCTTTAATGTTTTTTGTAACTGGCTTGTATTCAATTGACTGAGTGAGCAGTGCACACTTTTAATGCTATTTTGTTTCTTGATATGCGCATATATAACTGCAGCTTTTTTTAGCTGCTTTATAGACTTAGGGTCAAGTGTCATCATGACATCCAGCACTAAGGAAGTCGTTCTCCATTTTATTTAAGGAAGCTTTGTTAAATGCGTGGAACTTTCTTTTTTGTCTTGCTTATTTCCTGTATAATGCATTACATTTGCTGGCAGGTTGCATATCCGTACTTCAGGGGTGGTATTCTGTAAGAGTCTATCTAGTGGACTGTCCATTTTAGCGACCGCTGATTCGCTGCTACTTGACATGCAGGAAGGCGACTGGTTGGCACCTTCCTGCACGTCAAGCAGCAGCGAATCAACGGCCGCCGAAATGGCGAAATTGACAGTCGACTAGGTAGACTCTTACAGAATACCGCCCCAGTTGTGTTTTTGTCTGAGTAAGGCACTTCCACCTTCCTTATTTGCAGGTTTCGTATGCTATAGGCATTGCTGAACCACTTTCAATCACTGTGCTACCTTATGGTACCTCCAAGTACTCTCAGAAGGAACTGTTGGAGATAGTGAACAAGAATTTTGACTTGCGGCCTGGTATTATTATTAGGTAAGTTATGCCTTTTTATGGCACTTTCTCACTTTTGGAATGCCAAGTTATCAACAGTTGTCACAGAGAAAGCGTTACAGTGTGATTTTATATTAATGGCCAACATTACCAGTTAAACATTAAGCCGTAAAAATAGATGTGTGGGAATACTCATATACGGTCACCATTCCGTAATTCAGACTAGATGGGGATCGTAGAAGTCCAAATAAAGAGGAGTCCAAAATATCATATTCAACAGAAAATAAGTGATCTTATTTGACAAGTGGCCAAAAAAGACTTGCCATATTCTTAGATGGCCACTTTCAGGAATAGCGTTGGACACATTGGCATTCTTGCAACAGTGACAGGAACACTGTCGCTCGTCGATGCGTCTCATGCTAGTTGCAAAATATTGCAAAACTGCAAGCATCTTTAAGGGGGGACGTGGCTTTGAAAATCAACTTCCTGATTTCTTCATGGATTTTGATGAAAATTGGCACAAATGTTTAGAATGTCTCCCTGATACTTCCATAATAAAAGTTTCAGAGTGATACCTTGAGAACATTTTATTGAGCAGAAGTTTTCTCTCCTGAACTTTCTGGAGGGCCTGGGGAGCTTAAAAAACATGATGGAAGGCTCGTTGAGTATTGACTGCATAGCTCAATGCGTTCTGGAGGTCGTGACAGTCTTACTTTCTTTTTTTTTTTTTGCTACGCAAATTTTTTAGATAGTCATTTTTGAAGTTACCTTCGCACCAAGCACACTTTCAGGGTGAATGAATAGCCACACCATAAATTTATAAAAAGTCAAGATAAAAATGCGATACTGTCTCGACCTGCACTGTAGTTCAAGGAACGTGACAAAAAAAAAAAACAATCAAAATAGGCTAAACGGTAACGAAGAAATCGGCTCCAGAACTCAGCAGAAAGGCGAAAAAACTGTTTTGAGAAAACGACTCTCAAAGTTTCACCTTCTCTTCAGTTCTCTAAAACGCACCAAATTTGTAATCTTTGATGTGTTTTGTGATGTGGGGCTTCTTGGACATGTGGCCTCTGGTCTGCTGTGCCTTCATTCTGCGTTTTTCATGTTTGTATGGCATTCTTTACTGCTGCTCTACAAAGAGCATGGTGCCTGGGTTTCAAACCAAGTGAGGTGCAGAACTATGTGGGCATAAATATACAGTAGTTCTAGCGTTGTACCTGCAGACTGCCTCATTGATAGCAGTCTCTAGTACTAGAGGCAGTCTCTAGTGAGGCATTGTTTTCTTTTGGTAGAATCGACCATGTTACTGAATGAAGGCTCTCAGCAGCGTTCTGGATCATCTTCCATTGACAATGGCTATGGAAGTTAGGAGAGCCACTGATAGAGAGGCAGCAATGCAGCTGCTAGGTGCTTTCCAGCCTGTACTTTTGTATGATGCCTCACTTCTGCAGCCAGGTGTCTGTGCCAGCCCAAGTGGCCTAGTGAACAGAGCTCATGATGAGGTTCTCTTTATGAAGGGGTCGTATGATAGGTATTGGTACGACATATCGTGGCAATACGATATTAGAGTTGGCGTGCGATGTGCTAAGTCGCAGGTCTGAGGTGCCGATGTGCGAAATGCCTGGTTGTGGGTCCAAAGAATAGACTCTCGGTGAGCTCATTCGTGCAGTCCGAGGTGCGCGAAATGCCAAGCCGCGGGCTCGAGGAGTCGACACTTGATGAGCGATGTGCCGACGCGTGAAATGCCGAGCCGCGGGTCCGAGGAGTCGACACTCGAGGAGCGATGTGCCGACGCGCGAAATGCCTAGCCGCGGGTCCGAGGAGTCCACACTCGATGAGCAATGTGCCGACACTCGATGTGCTTAGTTGTGCAGTCGGAGGCGCCGATGCACGAAATGCTTAGGCAAGGATCCGAGAAGTCGACACTCGATGAGCGATGTGCCGACGCTCGATGTGCTTAGTTGTGCAGTCGGAGGCGCCGATGCACGAAATGCTTAGGCAAGGATCCGAGAAGTCGACACTCGATGAGCGATGTGCCGACGCTCGATGTGCTTAGTTGTGCAGTCGGAGGCGCCGATGCACGAAATGCTTAGGCAAGGATCCGAGAAGTCGACACTCGATGAGCGATGTGCCGACGCTCGATGTGCTTAGTTGTGCAGTCGGAGGCGCCGATGCACGAAATGCTTAGGCAAGGATCCGAGAAGTCCGCGCGCGATGTTCTTGATCGCCAAGTCGGAGGCGCCTACACGCAAGAGGCTTAGCCTCGTGTCCGAGGATTCCGTGCCCAAAGCTTGTTCGCGAAGTCCGCGTCGCCGATGCTCAGAATGCCTAGCCGCGGGTCTGAGACGTCCAAAAAAAGCGGGATCAGCCACGCTACTGCGATGTCCGCGTAGCGCCCGTTTTAACACTCGTCGAGATTATGGAGCGAGCAGACCGCAACAAGCGGTGCAGACGCCGCCATCATGGAGCGAGCACCGGACCAATGGCGAACCATGCTGGAGTCACGTGATGGGCGCGGCCAATCGGTGGCTCCGGCATGACCTTCAATCATTTGCTTTTTGTGTGCTCATTTCTGTATGGAGGAGATAGCTGAAGCGGCAAATTTGAAGACGGAGAAATGCGCTTTCCAACGAGACCAAGATGGCGGCGCTCGGCTGTGCCGTTCCGCAGATATCGTGGCTTGAAAAACGCCATTCTTTCGCGATTTCCGCGAAATTTTTCGACACCTTGGCTGATGCAACAGTTTTTTTAGAGCACTTCTACTTGGTTTTCAGTGATGATATTTTGGAATCGGATAGTATAAGTGTTATAGAAATGGAAAATTTGATTTTCAAAAAGTCGATTTTTTAGCCATTTTTCGCGATGCGAAAGCTGCGTCCCCTCTTAAATAGCAGAATACGGCCAAGTTTGTCAGCATTTTGCTTGTGTGCACATAGCTTGCCTGCGGCCTGGACAGTCCGTATCCCAACCATTGTCATGCTGTCGCTGCAGGTAGATGAAGGTGAGGTTGCAGGTTATTCATTTCTTCTGAATAATGCAAAACTTATTGGAGTATCGAGGAAGGAAGAACGATGGCTGTAAGAATTGTTCCAAATCTTTCTTGTGCAAGACAACTGCAGTTGCGCAGGGGCAGCTGTTTCTTTGAACGCACGGTACAGATACACTTGATGTGTTTATCAGGGGACAATGGTAAAAAAAAAACAAAAAAAAAACTGAGGGAGGCCCCAATTGCCACAGTAATGTCAAAGTGCTGTGAAACAGCTGTGCGCGTGTGTAATTAAGACACCTACTACGTTTATGCCAGTGGCCCCTTTCCACTCTTAACATGCTTCACCACATTGCGGCGAAGCTGACGTCGGGAAGCCGACAAAAACTGCAACTGCGCCGTGACACACTTGTGAGGACTGATAGTCGATTACTTCCGACATAAGTTTAGAATTTGCATCTGCACCGCTAAATTGATGCGACTGCCACATTTAAAGATGCAGGAGGGAACATTACGGAACGGTGACGTATCAAACAGGAACATAATACGTAGGAGCCAATGGGCTTTAGGTAGGGACTGCGATAACAGTGTAGCACCTGAGTAATGTCCAGGTTCTCCCTCGCTCTCGAGGGTACGGATGTTGCTTCCCCACTTGGGCGTCCGAGACGCACCGCCAGACACGGTCTACGCAAGTGGGGGATACTGCCGCTAAGGATAGCGGCGACGGGTTCGCTGGATGCTTCTGGTAGATTGAAGTAGATAGATGACGATTGAAAAGCACTTTCTATTTACAACTATTTACATACAATTACAAATACAAGGCGGGACTGGAACGCATACGGCGACCCTATATCGGCGGAGCCGATGGTTCATAGCTCCATACTTTGTCCAGAACTCTTCGTCGGGGCAACGGGGCCACCTTTTCTACCCTTCGGTGCCCCACCTCAAACATTTACAGCCCAATCGTTCTCCGGCTTGGCGAGTGGTCTCCCGGTGCACCAATCACTAATCCTGTACTAGGATCGTCGTGCGAGGGGTTCGCCGGCATTTCCAGTATTGCGCTTCTTCCAAGCACCCTTTCCTCTACCACCTTCTACGGTGTTTTCTCCTTTCCTAAAAACAACATACAAACAAAAAATTCACAAAGTAGGGAAGGTTACAAATGCATAGCAAACATACTCCCGCGCAAAGCCACAGGTAGCACCTGCAAGCCGAAGCGATTGACCTTTGCTGTGACCCCTCCTCCGCTCGTACCTATACGAAAAACCGATAGCGTAGTTGCTACGGGTCATTTGTCAATGAAAGCTGTCAACCGACACTTTAGGCTCTGTTCAGTAAATGCTTGCTCAGAGAAGCTTTTCGCGACGGTCACTTGGCAACGATCTCCGAAATGAGTTGTCAAAACAATTACAATGGGAAAGAGGCACGTGAATAGTGAGTACTGCATTCACGCGTTCTGTGCCGATGACACGCCTGGCACGCGCACCCCGGGAAATAGCGGTAGTTGCGGACCTCTTAGCTTTTGCTGTCAGGGCGACCACACGTGATGTACGTAACGAAGCACCGATATTCCCTCTTCTTGAGGTCTGCTTTGTGCACTAATGGGCACTAAACGAGTCGTCGTGCACCGTCCTGTCATCGCTCAGAGCCAGTAGGCCTGCAAGTTCATCTGGTTTCATCTGGTTAACCGTAATCGCGTTCGTCACGTTTGACACCACTTGAAAGCGTGTCTCCGAATAATTTTTGGAACCGTGCGCCGTAACCATACCTGCCAACTCTTCCGAATTTTCCGTAAAATGTATGAATTTGGACCCGTCTTACAATTTTACGAATGTTGGCTCAATTTTTACGGAAAAGTGGTTATATTCGCGAAATTATTTTTTTAAATTCTTAATAAAGTCGCACCGTTGCTGGTGGGCGGGGGCGCCACTTGCATAGGAGCGCATAGAGATGGTGGTGTGCGCTGTAACCTTTATTGTCTGCAGAGTAAGGACATTTTTCACTCTGTGACGTTGCCGTCGTCATCAGATCGTTGGACGACCCGATGATGGCCGGACATCACTGGTTGTCGTTACTCTCAACATAGAGACCCACCTGTACATAAGTGGCGCCCCCAGAGACGACGGCGATTTCGGGTGGATGCGGCAGGCACAGTTTTTATATCGGAGGCTGTGGCTTGTCGTCTCGCCTGTCACCTTCGCTAGGCTTTTTTCCCGAGTATGACCTGTTTTGTGGGCCTCACTTTTTTTTTTTTTTTTTTTTGCGATGTGCTGCTGCATCGGGTGCAGTGCGACTCCAGTACTGTGGTGTTTCGTAGCCGTAGCAGCTGTGAAGTGTGATGGCGTGCTCGAAGCCTCGTCAGTACTAGACTCCATCAGTACTTCCAAGTGTGTTTGCGAAGTCGTACCGTATTTACACAATTGTAGGTCGACCCATTTTTCCAAATTTCACAATCCAATGTTGGGGGGTCGACTTAGAATCGAAACCGAACCGTGTACCGCTAGTAGCGGCAAGAGAAATGAGAAATCAGGGGCGCTACGGCGTGGTTGAAACTTCGCACCTACGTTTCCATGGTTACGGTAGAAGCGTAGCGTATTAATTTACCGTATTGCATACATTTTGATTACGCGCACCACGAGCGCACGGCTCTTGTGGGAGCATCGATCATGGAAGAGCCGCCGTTTGGGGGGTATTGGTAGTTAGTGGAAGAGCCGCCGTTAGGGGGGTATGGTAGTTGGCGGAAGAGCGTTTCTTTGAAATACGATTGTTTTCGACGGCCGCGCACATCTCTCACTTCTGCTGTTGTGCTGAATTGTCGCGCCTGTCATGAGTGCCAAGAACTTTCGGCGCTCATTCACAGCAGCGTTCAAATGGGCTGCTATCCTCTATGCTGAGGAAACTAACAACTGCACAGCGGGAAGCAAGTTTGGAGTCAGTGAACGTGTGGTGAGGCAGTGGCAGCTTCAGCGCAAGGAAATTTGGCCTCCCTGGCTACTGTGTGCGGGTGGGTCCTCTCTGCGTGGGCGGCTGTACCGCACGATGTCGTGGTGCGGTCGTTCGCGAAGTGTGGACTCGCACTTGATGACGACGTGCTGTGGGACGGCAGCAGTGCCAGTGAGGTCAACTCTAGCGACAATGAGTAGTCTTAGCAACCCCATCAATAAATTTCCTTTGTGTGAATGCACTCGCGTGGTGTTTCTCTCCCCCCTCCCTTTTTTTTTTTTTTTTTTGTGAGACATGCAATTTTGGGGGGGTCGACCTACATTCAAGTCGACTTACAATCGTATAAATACGGTATTCCTCGGCAAAATTCCTGTGCCCCCCCCCCGGTCGTGAGTGTACGAATTTAAAAGTCTTGAGGTTGGCAGGTATGCGTAACCGGCAAAGGTCGTTGACCCGTCACGACTTGCTGCCACTAATCGCCCCTCCACGCGCCGGGTATAATCGGGCAGTGTCATGAGCCGTGCGCCTGCCTAATCTCGGCGCCGTCACCATGACAGGCATCCGCCGCTGACCATCAATTATCCTATTGTGCTTTGCATGTCAAGCAACGAACATTGACCAAATACGCTAGTTGTCTCTTAAGCTTTCCTTTGCAGCCGTTCCCTTCAACGGGACGAAAAGGGTGGAAAATGCCGGTTTCAAGCTTGCAGAGCTACAATTAAAGGCATAACTCGTTCTTCTCAAGCAGTAGGCTTACAACCTGAAAAAGTGACAATGACTTTATTTCCAACAAACATTGTTGGAAAAAATACAACAGTGAACGTATCAATAGGGTTACACTGTAACTTCTACTGAATAATTTCCAGTCATTCAATAAAAAATTGCTTGCTTTTAGGCAGTCTATGTATGAATTGGTCCCATTTGTTATTTGGCCAGCTCACCATATTGACATCCCTTACAAAAAATGTCAAGTGCTGTAGTACTACACTTCTCTCCAGCATATGCAACACCGTATGTACACCCGTGAGCAAAAGTATACGGACCACAGGGTTGGCGAAAAAACTGAATTTCTTCGTAATTAACAAGCATAAACTGGAATTGACGAGTGCACTGAAAAGTTCCCAATCCCAAGTTTGGACTGCAGTCCTAAATGTCAAGTTGCGTTCCCAGGCAGAGGAAAAAATCGGCTTCATTGCGCCACCCCTGGTCCGTATACTTTTGCTCATGGGTGTACTACAGTGCAGTCCACTTACGATACCACATATAACGATATATCAATTATAACAGTGAGTCAACAGTATCAACTTATGCATTAGGGCTATGAGAAAAAAGCCATATACAGTGGAATCTCGATGATACGAATCTCACGGGGTCACGAAAAATATTCGTATTAGCCGAAATTCGTATCATCGAAACAATTAAAACTAGCTAAATTACGGGGGGGTGAGAGCATCAGATCGCGAAAATCGCGAGAAAAATTTATTTCTGAAAACCACGCGTTTCGGTATCTGCAACGCCTAATCTACCCTGTATCAAAATGGTTTGGCTGAAAACGTGCTAAAAGTGGCCGAAAAAGATTTATTCCTCAGTGCGCAGGGCGAGAAAACAGCTTTAAATCGCGCAAAATCACCGCAATTCACGGAGACATATCTCGTATTTCCCGCCACCGAGCGCCACCATCTTGGTATCGTTCGAAAGCTCAAAGTTTCGCCGTTCCGCTTCTCAATTCGTACGTCGTCGCCATCTTGTAACAAACGCGCAAACTCAAAAGAAGCGCGGGTATGCGATAGGTAGTCACACGGACCCTCCGATGAAAGCGGCCTCCGATTGGCTGTCGTGCTGAAAGGCGTCTCTCCATTGGTTGCTCCTGTGGCAGGGGCAAGATGGCAATCGCAGTTGTCTGCTTCGTAAACCACGCCGGCGTCTTCACTTGACACGCACAATTCGGATTACTGAGAGCTCCCAGGTTAGTGATGGATCGTCGCTCGTTGGAGAAAAAATTTCGGACTAAGCACGCCTTCGGAATACGGAAGCGCAAGCCTCCTACGGCAAGAAAAATACGGCGGTTAGCGGGAGAAACGGAGGAGCACCCGACTGAACATGCCGCGCTACCTCGCACCGTGGATTACGTGCCGCGCTACTTGCACCGTGTGACTCCGGCGGCGAAACCGACAATCGCCCTGTGCTATCGGCACCGATAACGCAGTCGACGGAAGACGCGCCAACGGAGGCTCCCGCGCCTCGGCGTACGGCTGCGCGAATCAGCCGACATCGTATCTCGGTAGACATAGCTCGCTGCGACTAGGCAAAATGGCGCAAACACAAAGAACACAGCCCGAAGCACAGCAGCCACTCTGTCCGATGGGCGGCCGCCGAAAAGGAGGAAAAGCACGAAACGAAGAAAAGCGCCACCGCTTCAATTTCTTCGTGCCCAGTCGCGGCGTCCGCGCCTCCGCACCAAAAGAGAAAGGGAGAAAGGGCGTGACTGCGCGCTGTTCTCTTTCCGGCCGTCGGTGGAGCGGCGTTTATTCGAATCAACCGACGCGGGTAGAAAATCGATTCGTAACAACCGGACTCTAGCACGTTGCAAAGTGATGGGGCTTGGCCGGGACCACAGAAAAAATTCGTATCCGGAAATTCGTATTAGCCGTGATCGTATCACCGAGATTCCACTGTATAACAATGTTATTCACTGCATATCTGATATAACAATCAAAATACAGTAAAAGCTCGTTAATTCGAATTTCACGGGACCGAAAAAAATCTCCAAATTAACAGAATGTCGAATTATCGAGGGTATCAAGAAAACAATAAACAAATGCTTACCACGTCAACACGCTCTTATTTGCAGTATTAATCAGCTATTTCTGTTTCTATTTTGCATAAACGCAATGCGGAAGCTGCAATTCTCGTCATCTCGCGACTGATTAGAGCTCGCAGCGGCGAAGGTCTCGCAACTTCCTTCACATCGCGGCCGCGGCGCGCGTCTTCATCTAAAACGTGCTTTTCACTAGCGCGCGCACATCCCGTTTATTTTGTTGCCAATGTCGCCGGGTCGCCGCCCATCGCGATGTAGACGGTGCGCCTCTTCCTCATCACAACAGCAATCTCTCTCTTCATCCTCGACAGCTTTGCACTGAGTAAAAACGAAACTATTGCTTGCCGCAACCGCGGCCGCTTTCAGTACGGTCAGGCACGGCGACCTTGCGGTTCTGAAGGCGCGCGGCCGATGCACGCAGAGTCAAACCGAAAATACCGTTTGCTGTAACTGCGGACGAAACCGCTGTCGATATCGACGCGATCATGCATGGCGACTACCGAGTTATGAAGGCACGCGGCCGATGTGCGTACCGAGTCAAAAGTAGTTTCCCGTAACCGCGGCAGACGGAATCGCGGCCGCTATCGAGACAATCGTGGATGGTGACTACGCAGTCATGAAGGCACGCGGCCAACACGGTGCTATGTGCGGCGGTAAACGCAAGCTTAAAGGCACAAATAGGCACAACGCCTTCCGGCGTTGTCATTCCAGTACAATTTTTAGTGACGACTACAGCGATCCGAACTCCGTCGCTTCGTTTCGGTGGACGCTACGTTGTTTTGGCGTGGACCATTCGTGTTCGGAGGGGCGGAAGGGCAACGGGACAGAGGCGCGCGAGGCTTGCGATGCGGAGAAGGATGGGAAAACAACACGCGGCGGCGTGGAATGTCTCAAATTTCTTCTTTTTTTTTTTTTTTTCTTTTCAAGGAGTTCGTATTCCATTGCCTGACGGCACCGACACTGAGTGCAAACGAAACTACTTTTTGCCGCAACCGCTGTGGATGGAAACCGCGGCCGCTATAAACGCGATTACGGATGGCGACTACGCAGTTTTGAAGGCACGCGGCCAACGCGGTGCTATGCGCGCCGGCAAACGCAAGAATAAAAGCTTTAAAGGTTCAAATAGGCACGAAGCGTTCTGGCGTAGCTGTCATTCCTGTACGATTTCCACTGATGGCTATAGCGATGCAAACTCCATTGCTTCATTTCGGTGGACGCTAGCGCCGTTATGGTAGAGTACACTCTAGTTATGGCTCGTTTGCGTCGCACATTTGTGGCGCTCCGTGCTCGCCGAGCACCGAGAGTTGTTCGAATTACCCGATGTGCGGCCAAATACGTCCGAATTAACGAGAGTTTCATTGCATTAAATAATGCAAACGCCTGCCGGGACCAAAGGACTTGTCCGAAATAACCAATTTTCCGAATTAACGAGCTTTTACTGTATTGCCTTCTGGGCAGCGTTTTCCGTGCAGAATCGTGAAATTTCAGTCGCTAGGTTCCCCTTAACTGGGACGGGGCAAAAAGTTTGCCTATGCCAGTTCGTATCTGCCGCCATGAACGCACAGCGCGGAGATGCCGCCTGCGTGCGAATTGCGAACGCCACGGAAAGCATCGCAAGTTGGCGCAGCGTGCAACGAAATGGTGCCAGCTGTTTTGCGTCCGCGTCGCCAACAATCGCACAGGCATCCAGAGAAGAAAAGACGGGGGGAAAAAAAGTGACAAGCAAACGGCATCTGTGCTCCCTTTCTACAGTCTCCTCTCTCTTTCTCTCAGCGTGCGCAGAAGTGCGTCGCGGAGGCAGAGGTAGGTGTGTCGACAAAGTGCAAAGCTGTCGTTTGAGACAAAGCTGCAAATATTGCAAGACTCGAAGTACACGCTCGCGCAGTCAATGATAGCGACGATTCTGAAAACCAAGAGCACCACAATTGTGAAAACTGGAACCAGTTTTTATTTATCGGGACAATATTTATTGTCCTGATGGTGGTCATTGGGACGATAAGTACGCACACACCTTCATGTAGCACCTCTGTTATTAAATCTATCCGTCACGTAAGACAATGAATGGCTCATACCCCCCATTAATGGGGCCTCCCTATTACGACGACAGAAAAGAACTGAAATTCTACGCTGGTGTGATGAGTGGCAATGGAGCCAGCTGTGGAAGAAGACGATGACGAACGCGTGAGCCATGGCACGAGCACGTTGGCACAGTTGTGCCCAGGGGTGCCAACCCTTTCCCCTTGGTCGCCTTATCAGGCGCACACTACGTCATGCACTACGTCATGCATTCACAGAGGATATGCATTTGCTTTTGTTGTTGGCTCATTTACTCTCGCTTTTTAGGGGAGAGTTTTTCTGCGCGGACGCCATAAAATGCCGGATCCTAGCCGTAGACTGCTTCGCTGTAATACCACCCTTTCTGCTCGTAGTGGTGCCAGAGATTTCACACGGCTGTGCAGGCAAAGTTTGAAATACAGTATAGACCACTTATAACTTAACCGCTTATAGTGCAGGACCGGATATAGTGCGGTCTTTTCAGACTCCCTTAATTTTCCCATAGCACTCCATGTATACACGTATCGCTTATAGTGCAGTTGCGGGAAACGAAATACCGGTTACAGTGCGGATGCCTGGGAGTACGGAAGTCAGCGGAGACAGCAAACACTCCCCTCAAACGGGCGCCCCAAGGAGTGGTCGAGGAAGAAAGAGACGAAGTGGAGGAGATGGGCACATGGTGCGAACGAACACCCAGTGAGGCTGAAACCAGAATCTTGAGTGCGAGTCATGAAATATCACGGCGCGCATAGCGAGCGAGGACCATGAAACTGCCATTCAACTGTCACCATGCGCCCCCGCCGTCGTGCAGGCGCCGTCCCTCCAGCCGGCCCGGCGCCAGCTTCCCGAAATTTCGTTTTCTGCCATTATGGGGAAACGGGCGTTTGCCAGCGTGGGCAGTTTCGTTGGCCGGCCTGAGACAGCGCCGCTGCTTCCCTCTGCGCCGTAGCCGCAGCGTGCAAGGTCAACACGTGACTAGAAAGTAGAGGAAGCATAAAGGAGAAAGAAGGGCTCACTGCCATTTTCTACGCGTGGCTATGGTAGCGTGGCTGAGACGTCAGCACGTCGCGCATGTTCCGGCGCAACGCAAAATCGGCGACCTTGCCATTTGAGAGTGGGTGAAATTTTCGCCGCGCTTTTTCTTTCCCCTTTTTTTGTCTTTGTTGATCGCGCGCGACATTGAAGGGTCTCTCCTAAGCTTTTGCGGTGCCGGAGCAATGCTGGTCGGAGGCGCCGCCGCGTGATTTGGTTCGAATTAACGAGATTCGACTCTAAATTGAATGCAAACGTTCTAGCTGCATTCCTCGACTGTCGCATACGCGTGGCTGCTCGCTGCACATGTTTTGCATATGTGCGGGCCTTAAAAATTGTTGCTTTGGTTATAGTGCGGATAGTCGCGACTCCGGCGACTTACGTTATAAGTGCTCTACACTGTATTGGACGGCGTGCTGTAGCATCGCAGAAATTTAGGCCGTCCTTGTACATTATTTATATGGGGGCTAACAGTGGTGTCGCAACAATAAAGAAGCTACCTGGCTCCATTGTACCTACTAGTGGATGCCAAGCATTCTTGACAAATTACGAGGAGATTTGATGCAGTGCCACCTCCCCAAACACTCTTTATAAAAGATATAAAGTGTGTCCTGTAAGGCATCACTTCTCAATAATTTTCCGGTGTTTCGGAATGCCTTGGTGTCTACAAATTTATAAGCAATCAAATGTTGCCCTTACTGTGCCGTCTCATCTATCCTCTGCTTTTTGTTGTTCTTGCTGCACTTGAAAGCTGTGCTTGGCTGCACTGACGGGGAGCAATCCCCTCACCCAAGCCAACTCTACGAGTATTGCAAATTGTCGTCTTGATGGCCAAGCACCTTCTGTAGTCTCCTACTGATTGGCTCAGCATGCTGTGGTAGGACATTTAGGACTTGGTGGCCTAGACTGTTCAGCATGGGGACATGCCAGTCTTGCCTGCTATCCAAATATAGTCGCCAACCGATTTTCTGGACTTCGTGGGGACCGAAAAATAGCCAGAAAAATCAAACAGTCCGAAGAACTCGTTCACCCTAAAAAAAATTATTAGGCTTAGAGTGGCATAAAAAATCATTAATAATGGCCTGCCTCGTACTACGCTTGGAGGCGATCAGATTTGCTTGGATTTGAGCAAGACCGACGTCGTCTCCGCATGCAGTCGACAAGAGTGTCACTGTATTGGCGATCTCCGTTAGCGGCGATCGCCATAGAGATTTAAGAAACAAGCCCCATTACTTTGCACGATGGCCTCCGCAATTTCCACAATCAGCTCCGGCAGCTCACCGTTCGCTCTGGCCATCTCATTCGGCACGTAGCCCAGCGGAGAAGAGAATCTTGCTTACTTTGTAACGGCTCGGCAACGGCACTCTGCCGGAGCTGATCGCGAAGGCACAGGAGGTGGCGCCAATCACACAAATGCGAAGCCGCACGCGTCTCCAAGACGCACGCAACACGTGAAAAGTAGCAGCCAAACTTTAAAAAAAAAATGTATTTCATAAAGTGACTATGACGATAGTGCTGACCGAAAAAAGAAAGTATCGTTCCTTAGAGCGTTTTGTCAGCTAAGGAAGAGCGGGCATAGCCTCCGAGACTGGAAGATGGCACGTGCGTATGTCTTCTAATCTTGGAGGCTATGAGCAGGCCACTGGAAGCCAAGCCTGGGCAAGCCGACTGACAATTCAACATGGTGGCCTCCTAAAACGGATAGCGTGGAGTCGAAAAATCCCTCGGCGACTGTACTATGCTTGGGTGCACATACAGTCGACTTCTATGAATTCGATTCTGATGAATCCTACAAAACTGGTTCAATTATTCAGCAGGTCTTAAACAAAAGCCCGAAAAAACATCGAAACACACTGCTGATTTATTTGGTATCATTTGCCCAATTCTACAACTTTCCTGAATTGACCACACACCGACTTTCTATCTGTTCAATGTAGAAAACGTAGAAATGGCATTAGAGCTGACAAAGTAGAAATCTAACGCCCACCGGATTTTTTAGCAAGGAGAAAAGCACGCGTAATAGTACCATAATGATTCATTGCGAGCTGTTTTCCTTTGATCTTCTTATGTCTGGCCAAACAATAGTTTTTCAGCAAGGTATAACGTGTTCGATGTATTCACTGTCCCCTAAGACCTGCCAAGATAGATGCTGCCACCCAAGGGGTCGCTATTAGGGTTTCCTTAGGCATGTGCATCCTGACCCGTCAAGTTCGAGTTATTTGGTGGAGGTCAATTTTAGGATAAAAACTATGAATGCTTGTGTCCATAGAAATGTCTGGGCTTCGGCCGGGACCTTCGATTGGGATCAAATTAACTGGAGTTGAATTGATGGAAGTCTACTTATACAGCGGCCTCCCTATCCAGCCTTTGGCACAGTACATGCCTACCAAATTTTGCCTATCCAATAAACTGAGTCTTGCCATGGAATTGACTTCACCAATGCATCACCTAACACTGCAGTATCAGAGCCCATCATTGCACTGCTTAAGCTACCAGTGTTGCCCTCCAAAGTTTTGGTTCCTCAGCATTGGACCATTGATTACTGACATTGGATACCATACAGGATTGCAAAGTTGGTGCGCTGTCTGCCCTGTGGTGACTCATGCAAACAGTTTACCGCAGAGAAACTTGGTGACCACAAGCCAGCAGGGCAACCTTAGTGATTTGCCTCTCAGGAGGACCTAACAGCCAGATTATCAGTGCAGAAGATAAATGCAATGCTAGTATCCTATGCTGTGCTTTTAACGTAATGGACATTGGCATCACATTTGACAGAGCATAATTGAACATTGGTGTTTCTGAGGATGTTTTGCTTTTGTTGTAGTTGCTGAATAATATCCGAAATTCAGCCGATAGTATTTGCTTCTTAGACTATTCTAATCAAGTACTACAACAGCTTGGATTGCATTTAAACTGCTAGCACCCTACTGCACCATGTAAGTATTCTGCTCCAGTATTCCTGCGAGCATTGTCTAGCTACTGGACCTGGTATAGTTGCCACAATCAAAGTGCTGGGGTGCACTCAATTGTATTAAGCACTCTTGTGCCTAGTATCCGTTTCCATTTGTATTTCCTGAATAGAGTTGCATTGCAAGTGAACCTACTTGTGGATTTCTTATCTTGCAGGGACCTGCAGCTGAAGAACCCCATCTACCAGAGCACCAGTGCATATGGACATTTTGGTCGCAAAGAATTCCCATGGGAGATTCCCAAGAAACTGGTTTTTTAACACGCGCTATGCCCAGCAAAGTTTTGTGCATACTATCGGGTGGGCACTGTTGTGTGCCATGTGTCTAGGTTTTGCATTCATTTCATTTTGTTAAACAAAAGAAGGTAATCGTCTTGGATAATTAATTCCCCTGCCATTTCTTTTTTCGCCCACATGTCGTTAATAGCTGGCAGATAATTGTGTGCAAGTGTGTGTGTGTGTGCGGACTGCACAAGAACCATCGTCGTCTCTGTGTTCCAGAAGGGTTAGGGTTGTGATTTCTACCATTTGCTCGAGCCTGTCGTGAAGCAGAAACAAATTGGATGAAGCATGTTGTTAAACTGTTTTATGCTTTTCAATTTCTTTAATAAGGTTTCTGCAATATCCTACGAATATAATATAGGGGTCAATTCTTCGTAGACTGTTTTGTGGACGTCTTTTGTTTTTAGCTTGTTTTTTATTGTCTCCTTTATATTGTTGCACACTGGCTTTTGTTATATCTTCCAATGTATTGGAGCTGTGTTCTTCACAGCAATATAATCGTGTACGTTGTAGTGCTGTTGTCTGCCAGGCACTATTAATGCTTTATGAGCGATTGTTGACATGGGCATTTTATTATAGCACTGCAAGAAAGTCAATACACCTGCATTTATTTCGGATATATCGTGGCAGATTCTGAACTCCTTTTATTCGTCACTTCATTGTTCTTCATTTGGCAGAGATTTTGTTACTGTCAAGTAATAAATTCTGCTGCTAAATAAAGGTCATTTTGGCCTCTCATCTCTGTAGTAGTAGTCTTTGTAAATACTTGCTGGTAACGAATCCAGGTAAGTACAATTGTTAGCAAGTTGCTGGCCATAGACTTTGCTGTATTGTCTGCTCGGCATTTTATGAACACATTAAATCCCTATTGCTTAGTAATGTGCACATACTAATGTGAAAAGGGTTGGTAAAGCATCTGCCACTGATAAATCTTGCCATTTTAACAGACCATATCTGCACTTTATCGTAACGGAGACCCAAAAATGTGCCATACTTGTGCTGATCTAGGTGCGTCCTGACACATGATCACTGTTGCAGAGCAGTGTGCAACACCTGCCCAGAACTGATTTGATTTACTGGTGTTGCCGTGTAACCGAGACAGTCTGGAACAGAGGCACTACTTCGAAATTGTTTTCAACCGTTGTGCACGTTCTACTCTATTATCATAAGTGATGTGTAGTGAACTTGTTAGGAAAAACTAAGTACAATGAAATGGATTGCCACTTTATCCATACAGCTGAAGCAATGTGGCTGGGCAAGAGATGGCGACGGTTATGCGTGTACGGCCTGGCGAAGTTGCCCAGTGAGGGCAACCTATCCTGTGGTGCTCTGTCGGACTACTGCCAGCCACCACACAGCATACGAGGCATTCCAACATGAGCATTGCCCACTTTTCAGCGTTGAGTATGCTATGCAAGGTGGCGCAATCAAAATGGGCATGCACCTTCAGCGAAGATTGCCGAGGTGGCTGCGCCTGCCAGCTTAACACTTGGTCGCCAGTGGAAGTGCACGCATAAGCTGGAACACGGCGCTTATGCCTGATATATGAATTAATGCTTGGCACATGTAAACATCACTCCATAATCTGGAGAAGCCTAATTTAATGAATGTTGAATTGGGGAGATCCTTTTCACCAACTATGGTCGCTAGATGCGATGGTGCTCCTTGTGCACTGAGCCATTTTCCTCAACCCACCGTATTGCCTAAGTGGCAGTTAAATTCCTGTCATGACAGCTATGTTACGATAGGGGTGGAATGGGCAAACACTCCTGTTATTAGATTTAGGTGCACATTAAAAAGACGAAATGGTTGTAATGAATTTAGAGACCTCCTCCCCATTATGGCCTCTCGTAGTGTGTGTGTGTGTGTAGCTTTGGGATGTTCAATCCCATAATTCGATGAGTTTTCCCGACTCTAACCTCAGTTCACTGCGCATTCATTTGTGCTCTGAGACTGTCACTCCCACACAACCACTGTTCAGAATATATATATATATATATATATATATATATTGCATTCTGCGAATCCTTGATAATGTGAGCTGCTTCTGCCATTAAAATGTGCTTCATCAAATACCAGGTGTGCGAGTTAAATATTTAAGGACATTTATTTACAGATACTGTCAGCCTTTACACAGGGCTGACAGGAGTGGAATAATGTATAACAGTTAGCATTCTGGAAAACAATTGCGTCAGCTATTTTTGTATTTGAATTTAACAGGTGAAGGGAAAAATTGAAAGCACCAAGTAATAAATAAGGAAATTGTTAGCATATTTACGACTTTACGAATAGCAACAATGGTAACTAAATTCGTCTTCGATAACAGCTGCATGCTTTAAATTGACAGTGCATGTTCATTTCGAGCAATGCTATCGAGTCGTTTAAAAAGATGGCAATCTCCAAGTCACTGTGGCATGCAAGACTATGCCAGCGTAGACGCCTCATACACTCAGTAGCGTCCTTTGGGGTGTATTTTTGCCACAACAATAATTGTCGTCTATCTTGCGTGCGTTTCCTTTGTTGAAAACTGCACTTGCTTCTTTCCTGTCAAGAACGCTGTGTTACGTTGCTAACGCTCTTGCCGTTGGCGACCTGGAATTACCGGGCGGACAGCGTTAGAGGAAAGCCACGCAAGACAGATGACGATTATTGTTCTGTGATCCAATACATGTGTGTCCTAAGCCCGAGCGCTGCAAAATAAATTACCGCAACGGGACACACTCGGGAGCGGCAAGGTAGAAAATTAAGTGATCATATGACATAGCAGTGATAAACGTTGGATCCAAGAATATGAGTTGTGGCTACAAAGTGATTGGCAAATAAGGGAAAAAAATGTTGCAGTTTCACCCGAAAGTAGAAGCATTAATTGCGATAGCAAATTAGTAGAGAGCTATACGGAGTAAGGATAGTAGTTTTATCAGCTGTATAAACTTGGATATGCAGCAGCACCAGCAACGCGCAGAACTGCTGTCGACGCCGCGTTCGCACCGAACGCGCGCGGCGTTGGTGACTTGCCGGTGCCTCAGGGGGCGGCTCGGAGGTTTTCGAGATCGGAACGGGACACTCGCCTCGCAACGTTTCCTCCCTCCCCCCACAGCCTTTCGCGCGACGGAAGAAGTCGCGTTTGCTCTATATACAGGCTGTTTCACCGAACACTTTCAAAAATTCTTAAAGGTTGCCTGTGGCAGATAGCACAATTCTAGCTTATGAGCTGGTCTACTCGAAGAGGCGGACATTACTTGCACAAAAAAATTGAAATGCATAATCGAAAAATTTTAAGAAATTCACTAATTAATTTAACTAATTGCCTGATGGCCCATATTGCAATTTACAAATTGTAGCCTTGGAGTTCGCAAGGCGGATCCACTTGGAACGAATTCTCGGGATGGCACCAGTTTTAGATATTAATTCCCAAACTTAGCGAAGAAATGCATTGGTGTTCCAGTTCGGTTCCAAACAACACGTCGCTTTGTGCATTGAACCATAAAATTAACTGGAACGCGAATGCATTTCTCCGCAAAGTTCGGGAATTGATATCTCGAAACTGGTGCCATCCTGAGAATTAATTCTAAGTGGATCCGCCTTGCGAACTACACGGCTACAATTTGTAAATTGCAATATGGGTCATCAGGTAATTAGTTAAAAGTTAAAAACGTATTTAGTGAGTTTTTGTTAATTATGCATTTCAATTTTTAATTGAAAGCTCATTAACTATAATTGTGCTATCTGCCACAGGCAACCTTACATAAATTTTGAAAGTGTTCGCTAAAACAGCCTGTCTATATGGTGATTGTAAAGAAGTAAAAAGACCCTTAATTCTGCAGTCTTCAGGGAGCACAGCGCAGAACGCGCGTTTGCTCTCCGCCGTGCGTTCGCTCCCCGTGAAAGCGCGCGCTTTCCTTTCACTCGCACATACGGCGCGCGGCGACGGTTTCATCGCCGTTTGACGTCATACGGAACCTCGCGGCGACGCCAGCGGCAGAAATCCGCTTTGAGTGTCCATATAATTGCTATCGCAATAAAAGAAAGCCAAAGAGCAAACAGCGAACCAGATTTAATTCAGAGGCGGACTATATGCAGCTTAGCTGCGTGTTGGAACAGTTCCTAGCCCTGCTTTCTAGTGAACACATGTACGGTGGTGCTCGCACAATTTGTAAGTCATACTGAGCATGGAAGGATGGATGTGCAACTAATTTGTCGTAGCGCGGGTACAACACCACGGACATGGAAGGCACATGGGCGCAAACGAGCGTTTGTGCGGTCGATAATTTATCGTACTATCGACCAAATAAAGTTTACAGACCACGGGATCTCGGAAAACGCCAAATATCCGAGCAGCCTTTAAAAGTAGGGAGCTTTAGTATAGCGGAAAACGCTTACGTTAGCGTGCGCTAACGCAAAGAAAGGCTACAAGGTAGTGTTTTAGGATAGCGGAACGGAGCAAAACGCTAACGCAAATACACTTGGGCGCTATCTCGAGGCGGATACAGCAAACATGAGCAAACCATCTCGTTAAGCCTACTCCGCCGCTAATCGAGAACGTATATCGAAAACAACACCCATTTGTCACCTGTACGCCGCTGTGGAAGCATCGTCACACTAATCTAAAGCAAACACGAGCATTAGTGGGGAACGAATGAGCCGAACAGTGCAAGCCGACGACGCGATAGATCCGAAGTGGACGGCTCTCGCTTCAACAGGCGCCGCCATCTTGTACTACGTACGGAATCCCTTGAGTGTGTTAGCGTTGACCGCTATATTCAGGAAATAGCGTACGTACGTAAGGTGTTCTGCGCATGCGCAATTTGCTGAACGCAACACTAACGCTAAATCCTTGCGTTTGCTGTTTTCCGCTATACTAAAACTCCCTAGTAGCCAGTAAAACCGTACATCACAATGTTCGCATATACCAGTAGACGCTGGAAATGGAAATACCAGGTTGCGTTTTGAGGCTGCGGAGATGTTCAGCTCTTTGTCAGATCCCTTGGTCCGTAAACTTTTTTGGTCGATAGTACACTGCCATATGCAGACCCTCTGCGCGTGTGCGTGCTCCGCGATACCTGATCGCGTGTTCTTGCATATTTGCACATAAATAACGCGACCACGAATATAACACGAACGGGGACTTTTGGTGTCAGCAAATATATATATATATATATATATATATATATATATATATATATATATATATATATATGCACGCACATATACAGGCTGTCCCAACTATTATGCACCAAGATTTAAAAATATGCAAATGCCACGTCGCTGGGCAGAACCAATGTTGTTGGCCGTCGCTTGGAGATACTCTATTTTTAGTATTCTGTCTAATTACGTACATAATTAGTCATAATCAACTCAAATATAATTCGATGCAAAGTGTAATGAGAAAATTGTAGAGCAACATCAAAAAAAAAAACTCCCAATACAGCTTTCTGCTGCTCAATACGCGCTACATTAAAATTACGGGGGATGCTTGGAACTTTCTAAGAATGTGAAGGCGAAAGCCTAGTTGGACAACGATGTGGAATGAAGCTCTGAGCCCACGCGGTGACGTATTCAAGGCGCGCGAGCGTGCTACCGCCGTTTCTAGAACGTTCTACGGGCACCACCGCTGACATTTCCCTCCCCAGCGCCGCCACCACGCTTGCCCTCAACGCCCCTACTGCGCTGCTGCTGACATTTCCCTCCTCCCCAGCGCCCCCGCTGTGGCCCTTTCCCGACGTTGAGCGCGAGGGGCAGTATGGGAACGCTAGCACAGAATTGTATTTGCAAACGTTATCGCTAGCCCCGTAACTCCTTTCCAGATTTCACGCACTGCCTCATATTTACTGTAGCCCCAAAGTCGTCTATGTTGCCTTATTGCTGCATTCAGCTTCCCCTTTATTTTATGATGAGCGGCGTCGGAGCCAGCTGTGGAAGAATACGGAACGCGCGAGTATAGTGACACGAGCGCGAGGCGAGCTCGCTCACTTTTATTGCGATAACAATTATATGGACACTCTAAACGAAATTCCGCCGTCGCCGTGAGGTTTCGTATGAAGTCCACGGGCGATAAAATCGCCGCCGCGCGCCATACGCTGTATGTGCGAGGGAAAGCATGCGACGACGAGCGGCAATCGCGGCTCGCGCACAAGGCAATAGAGGGAGGGTAGGGAGGAGGAGGGGCTACGCTTTACTGCGGCCGCGCGCTCCTTCCGGGCTGGAAGGCTTGGGGCCGCGAGTCCGCCCGCGCGGCTGTATCTTGAAAGCCATCTGCGGCGGGGCAGAGTCCTCCCTCTCTGTGTTTTCGCGGCCAAGATCGCGTTGATGCGAGCGTCGGCACGAAGCTGAATTCGCTCGTTGCTGCTGCTTCACTGACTCACTCCAGCGTTTTGACAGCCAGTTTCCGCAGTTACAGTGGCTAAAAATTTTAGCCACTATTCCGCAGTCATCGAGTGAAATGCGTTCATGTTTGCTTGTGCGCGCGTGATACCGTGCTTGTTAATTTAGTTAGTATGCCTATGTTTACAAGTTTATACGGCCGATAAAACTACGATCCTTACTTTGCTATCGCAATCTATGCTTCGCCTTTCCGTCGAAACTGCGACTTTTTTTCTGTGCGTCACAGCGACCTTGAATAATAGAGATTTAAGTTTCCGAGCGTGAAAGAAGCCCGGTAATACACGCAAAGTGCCTCGAGCGGCCAGTCACGCGGCATTTTTGCGTGTATTCGCGGGCTCCTTTCACACTAAGAAAAACACTTATGTAGCACGTATTGAGCAACGGTAAGGTGTATCGGGAGTTTTCCATGTTGCTGTACAATTTTCTCATTGACGCTTTTCATCTAATTATAATATCTGAGAAGTTAATTAAGACTAATTATGTCATTAGACGGAATTAAAAAATAGTCTTAGTATGTCGAAATGACGGCCAACAACATTACCTTGGTTCTGCCCAGCTACGTGGCATTTGCATATTTTTAAATATTAGTGCATCATAGTTGGAGCACCCTGTGTATTATAACGTGAAGTGATGCAACGAAACGGGAAATGACGCATAGAATCGGATCCTCGCAGGGCGCTTTATTTATTCGTCGTCCTCCATGCCACCAATGTTATTGGACAGGCAAGCACTTCAGAAGTGCCCGCGGCACAATCGAACAAGGCAAAGCCATGATTGCGTGTGTTCGAACACAGCTCCGCACGCGGTTACAGTGCAACGCGGTATTGCCTAGTGGTTTATCTCGCTGCAGACTGAAGCGCCAGAAAATATGAAGGAGGAAAACAGGTTATATTCGTCTCACAAACCCGAATTTAACGAAGCCCGTTTTGAAGACACATTTCGAGAAGAAAAGGATATATATATATATATATATATATATATATATATATATGTGTGTGTGTGTGTGTGTGTGTGTGTGTGTGTGTGTGTGTGTGTGATTTTTTCTTACTTTTTTTTTTCTCTTTTTAACAGCTCATACCATCTCAACACTCTAGTGAAGGTGGTTGTGGTTATTCTATTATGCCAATATTGTTTCATTTCCGTTAAACATGCATGTTTATCTCACTCTATCGACACCATAGGTTCTTCTGAACATAGAAGGGATTATTCTAATAGCCCCGTAGATGCATAAGCAGCGAGAACAGTCTGAGCTGTGTATTTGCATGGAGGTCTGCCCACTAACTACGCTATCATTACATTAGCTTATCGGTATTTTGTGTAAAAAATTATGGAAGTAATTAAAGTTTTGTGCGTCAACGAAATTGCCGTTGGTTAAGGACATATTATGCTTTACGTACTCGGAACAAAACTTGCAGTGAAACAAGACCTTTTAATCGCTGTACTTGCGACAACGTAAGAATAATTTGTTTACATGGGGGAAGTTATCGATTTCATGACTGCACGCGCAGCCACTGCGATTACACGTTACGTAGGAGCCATGACTAGTCTCCTACTGTTAGTAAAATGCGTATTACTTTACCAAAATGTCGTTTTATGCATTGAAGCACAAAGTAACTGGAACGCCAATGCATTTCTCCGCAAAGTTCGGGAATTAATATCTCGAAACTGGTGTCATCCTGAGAATTCGTTCTAAGTGGATCCGCCTTGCGAATTCCACAGCTATAATTTGCAAATTGCAATATGGGTCATAAGGTAATTAGTTAAAAACTTAATTAGTGAATTTTTGTTGATTAGTTGATTATGCATTTCAATTTTTGGGCAAGTAATGTCCGCCTCTTCGAGTAAGCCAGCATCATGAACTAGAATTGTGCTATCTGCCACAGGCAAACTTTAAAAATTTTTGAAAATGTTCGCTGAAACACCCGGTATCTTACACCGCGGTATCGGCGCAACCCGTCCTCGCTGCGCGTGTTAGGTAGGTGCAGTGTAGCTCGGCTTCTGCAGATGCCTGCATACCGGGGCTCGCTCCATTAGTAGTTGCCTTCGCGCCCTTTCAATGTCATTATGGATGGATGGATGGCTGCTCTGAGCGTCCCCTTTGAAACGGGCCCGTGGGTTGCGCCACCAAGCTCTTTTTCTTATTCTGCCTAATGTTTTGCCTATCTTTTTTTTTTTTTTTTTTTTTGAACAGACCGAAAAAAAAAAAACGCCATCAAATTTTCTAAACTATTATTGGGAACTGTTTTTGTAGGCCTCGGTTGTTTGTGGTCTCCCTACTTTTCTGCCACCAAACCTCCAATCGCCTTTTACTAATCTCTATTACGGACATGTTTACTTTTCCCCTGCTATCGTTGAGCACAAGGGCTTCAAGGAGACCAGCGGAGCCTAAACCGACAGCTGCGTAGTGATACGATCTCGACCGGGTGAGGTGGGTCGTCACCGCAAGAATCGGGAGATGGCGACGAAGGTGGGCATCGGGATGATAAAAAATAGAAAAGACTGTATTCACTTCATTGGTACATGGTTGTGACTCTATCCGAGTCTCGAGCGGTTCTGCCTAACACGGGGGCCAGGGCGGCCTTAAATAACCCCTCGCGGTCTTGTGGTAGCCGATGTCTCCCTGGAGAGCTTCTGGAAAAGTCGACGACCTCTTCCCCTTCGTGCTTTCTCCTTTGAGTGCTCGCCTTTGCGTCTGCTCAGAGTGTAGAGGTGGGACGCTTTCTCGGGGATGAAGGCGATTATCTCGACACGGGAAAGCGCGCGGGCAAGTTTCCCACACTTGCGGGAACAGAGTTTCCGGAAAGATGATAACAGCCTCTCGTCACGGGAAAGTGCGCGGGCAGGTTTTCCACAGTTTAGCGGTGGAATTACAAGCCGATCATAACAGTAGATATTTCCACATGCTAATAAAACAAGTTCCATCGTATCCCTAGCTTTACCGCAGCACAGTAGCGCACGCAGGATCTCTGCCAGGGCGGGGGAGGGGTGTAACTCAGCCTCAAAGGGGGGGGGGGGGGGTTAGAACCCCCCCCCCCCCCCCCCGTCGGTGCGCCACTGCCGCACCGAGCACATGCTTCTTCCTCGGTGTACCTCGCTTTATAAGTACGCGTTCTAAGGCATCTTGATCTCGCTTAGAAGAGCTTCCCTTTGAGTTATCATGATGGCTTCTTTCCTGATTTCGTTTTTACCTCTTAGGTAGCCGGTTTCTTTTCCATTGCCGCCAACCAGGAGATTGTCTCAGCGCCTCTGACTGCGTGTAATGGTCTTAGTTGCCATGCTGCTTACTATACCGGTCGCATACTTGCTGCTAAGGTTCCTAGTTCTTTTCTTCCACTGTGAGTCAACATTTTCCGGTACAAATACTCGAATACTCTCGCAGCCCATTTACCTTTTCATATTCCTCAGTCTTTCTTCGAAGTCAATTTTACTCTGGGCTTCCCTCACTTCAAAACTTGTCCAGCCCATATGACCCTGTACAGCTTCATTTGTAGCCTTCCCGTGAATCCTAAATGCGAGGCGTCCCACTAACCTTTGGTTGCCAACGAGTACTGATTGTGCCCCTGACTTCAAGCAAACAACCGCATTTACAAATGCAAGTCCTGGAACCATTACACATTTCCGCATACCCTGGAGCACCTCGTACCTATTATATCCCCATAGCGCTCCGTGTTTCATTATGGCCGCATTTCTCTTCCCCTTTGCTATTATTGTTTTTTCCTGTGTTTCCTCATAGCTATTTCCTTTGTTCATCCATACACCAAGGTATTTGTATTCTTTTACCGGAGGTATTTCCTGGCCCTGTACTGACACTGTCTGTTCACTGTTTTCATTGAACACCTCCATAAGGCATCATTTTTTACGCTAAATTTCAATTCTAAATTCTCGCCTTCCTGTCCAGAGTTATCAGCCAGACGTTGCATATCACTTTGCCTATTAGCAAGCAAAACAATGTCGTCTGCATAAAGCAAACCTGGGAGCTGCTGCTCGTGCCCCTGTTTGTGTGAGAGCTTAAACCCGATATTGATTCCTTCAAGCGCCCTTTCCACCGTTACCATGTATAACATAACAGCGGGGATAAAGGGCACCCTTGTCTTGGTCCTTTGGAGATACCAACTCTCTCCTCGCTCCTCATCCCATTATTCCCTGTTGAATGGCGCTGTCGCGAGCTCTCGCAGCAAGCGTTCGCATAAGCCAAACAAGCAAGACGCACGCTGCGGGCCGCGCCGCCATTGTGCAAGAAATTTCACATCGCTGGAAAGATACTTTGTAGGTTTGGCAAGTCTTTCATAATTTTTCTCCTGCCGCCTGCACCATATATTCCCCTAGCCGTTATTTGTTGGCCGTTTTGCTGAATGCGCCTATTCTCGTCAGATAACCGTGGATGAAGCAGTGTTAGTCCTTCGTAATGAAAAGAAAATTGTTAATTGCTTCGACTCTGCCTCGAAATAGTAGATGAGGTTTCATCTTTTTCTTTCTGGGGTTTTCCGTGCCAAAACCAGTTCTGATTATGAGGCACGCCGTAGTGGAGGGCTCTGGATTAATTTTGACTACCTGGGGTTCTTTAACGTGCACTATAACGTACGCAAGCACACGGGCGTTTTTTGCATTTCGCCTTCATCGAAATGCGGCCGCCTCGGCGGGATTCGATCCCGCGATCTCGTGCTCAGCACCGCAACACCTTAGCTGACTGAGCAACCGTGGCGGGTTAGTAGAGGAGCTGTCTGCATTGATAATTCATTAGATTAAAACCTTCAGCCATTAATTTTCGACATTGGCCCCGTGATACTAGATATGTTAGCCTCGATCCGGTTAGCTCGGCTAGTATCCGCTCCCTTGAAGAAGCAGAAGTCCTATGTGTGATCCCAAGACTGGGCAAGTGTTTTTCATGTGCGAATTAAGTTCGCTTTTCAGATACCCTTTGTAGCGCCCTGGGCAGAATATGTTATTTCTTAGGTGTTCTGGCTTAGGCGAGCCTATTCACTTTACGTCAAAGATATGGCGTCAAGTTTTATGTCAAAATATGAGATCGGCACATGTCCCTAAGCTAAAAAGGCAGTTGGAGATCTGGAAGGCAAAATGGCTGGTCATGCATGGAGAAGAGCTGCCACGCTGTGCGACAGACGTATCTAGTTGAATGTGACAGAGACATAGCTGTTCCCGAGAGAGTGATTGATTGTGATGCCATTGGGAATGTTGGCAACTGTTGTGTCGCCGGCTTCTCCACAAACAATAGATTGTCCAATGAGCAAAGAATGGTAGCATGAGGTGATATGAAAAGAACAAGCAAACGACCCGGCAATAAATCACATTTCGTAAGCCTGGTTAAACAGTCAATATAGAAAAGAAAACTGCACTCACATCAATCTATAACCAACCCACAAAGAATAGCGACATAACAGTAACACACAAAGGACATACAAAGTTTTAATACATATATACAACGTCATTTTCAGTAAAGAAAAGCTTTCACAGGTGAACGCTGTAAGGATGCCTTATCCTATGGTCCAAGCAACATTTCTGTGCTGAAGGGACGATTATCAGGGGTCATCAACCGTTGCCTTGAAAGCACGCCTTTGCTGTTCAAACTTAGGGCAGCTTAATAGAACATGTTCTACATTTACCTCGTTGGCGAAGCGGTTTCGCGGCTTTAGGAATGTACGTCCGCTACTAATATTTTTGTAGACTCCGCACCAAACCGCAACTATTCCCGAAATTTCACTCACTCCTGAAAATATTGGCGACCCTCCCAGTGACGACAGCCGATGCAGAACGCAGTTTCTCGACGCTGAAGAGTGTAAGAGATTTGCGGAACCGGACTGAAGAGCGATGTCCATTCCTCATGTCCATTCACCTAGTGCCAATCAGCGTCGACGAAGTTATCTCCGCGTTTATGGAGAAGCCACGACAAATTAAAATCGCGGTTTGAAGCAATTATTGGAGCTTCGACAAAAACCACATCTTGGTAATATAAAAGGAACTGTTTTAATGGCAGGGCTGTCATGTCTGTCAAAAGCACGTATAAGTAGGAGACGGCTTGGCGTATTACAATCGTCATGCTGTCTCCTCATTAAATAATTTTATGCCTCCTAAACCTGCAATTGCATACGGTGTCATTGCTGAATAAAATACTATATAGTTGAGCTTGAACCCTCGTCTGTGGCTGTCGTTGCGTCCTGTTACTTCTTTTAGCGTTAGCTGCACCATTTAACAACCTGTTTGACCTGTCGCGTTTGTCTGGTAGTTCAATACGAAGCTATTAACAGAGAGCAGGCCACAGTTGCACATTTTTCATGTTTGATGCTTCTTCACAAGTTCACTTGCCTAATGACGGGGTCATTTATGTTGTAATACGTATATCAAAGTACATTAAACATACAAGAGGAAAGCTTAAAGCGTTTGCTAATGGCTATATTTAATTTAGCGTTCCATTATGAGACGTACAAAGCATTAAATCACCCCGAACACATAGTTTGAATTACATGGGCGTTACATGGGCATATGGATGAATTTCAATTTCAATGAGCTGCAGTATGGTTTGGTTCTCGTTCTGCGTGAGGGGTCTTCTAGTACGCTTTCGTGTGTGTTTGTGTGTGTGTGGGAGGGGGGCATTGTATCTCGAGTGCTCCAAGTGTTATCTACCATCTCCAATTCTATCGGGAAAAGAAAATTACTAGGGGTCCCTTACGCAACTAAGGCCACTTGAAGGCGAAAGCCCGAGCGCCGCTAACTCAATGACACGACGACCACTTCTTTGCAGAGTCATTTTCACTCCGAACCCATATTTTGCATAGTCAATTTTGCAAGTCATCCTTACTTCATTAAACATGGAACGTGACTCAACACATGTTTTTGCTCAGTCATCGTCACTCGGAATCTATATTATGCAGTCTTTTTAGCAAATCATCCTTTATTCACCGAACTCGGACAGTAACTCAGCACTTTTTTGCTGAGTCATCATCACTGTGAAACCACAATTTACAGTAATTTTTGAAAGTCATCATGTTTTTTTTGCAGGTCACCCTTCCTAAGATTCACCAAACTCGAACCGTGACTCAGCACTTGTTTTTGCTGAGTCACTCTCACTTGGACCCTCAAGTCTCACATATATTTTTGCAAGTTACTCCCCCACTCCATAACCCCTTGATTCACTCTTAATTCACCCTATCACTGCTTGGTTCACCTTCATTCACTCTGTCATCTCAGTTTAACTTCTACCAGACTTGGTTTGCTCTATTACTCCAAATTTCCAATTTTCATTACTCTTGATTCACCCTATCAACACTTGAATTCACTCTCATTTACTCTTCATTATCTTAGCTCACTCTATCTCATCATTACCTTTCGTTTGATTTTTATTACCCAAATTAACCCCTTTAATTCACCATCAATTCACTCTTAATTCACCTCATTCACCTCTCTGTATACCCATTTTTTATCATCATTACCATTATTACCCATTAGTATAAGTTAATTTACGGTTCTTGGCCAGGTTTTTCGACCTATTTTCCGCTTTGTCATGCTAATTATCTTAATTTAATGACTATCAATCATTTATCAATATTTATATTCCTCATGCAATTACCTATCCACTGATATATCATATTATGGGGTCTGAATGATCTTATTCAGTTATCGATTTTTTTCACATATTTTTTACCGACTTTCTGTCCCATGTTGGGCTTCCATTTTTCAATGTCACCTCAAAGCGAGACATATAAGGCTTTCGCCTTAATAATTCATGTTAATGTGGGAATCACTATTTGAAGATTTTTTTTTTCATTTTTTTTTTCTTTTGTAATGCCACTTTGCACTTTGCGCACAAAAGTGAAACTACGTCGTGCAGAATATTTTCTACAAAATTAATGTTCTTACCCAAAGCTGCCAAACTTATTCTCTGTAGTTTTATTGCAGTTACCGTTGTTTTCAGCCACGAGAATAAAGAAAAGCCCGAAATGCAGGAAAAATAATTAATAGAAGAAAGAAATTAGGGGCAGCTTCACACTAAGTGGCGCGATGACTGGGCAAACAGCGATGCTGGTGGCCATTCCCTAGCTTTAACTTTGCTTTCCTTTGCTTAACTTGATTTGGCTTGCCTGGTTCACCGCACCCAACGCTTGGTGTAACCAACGATTGGTGTACCTTATACGGCATGAAATGGTTGGATTATCAAATGCTGGAACTATTGTAAATCCGTCCAGTGATATTCTACATAGCGTTGCTGTCTGCATAGCATTGCTGTCTACATAGCGTTGCTATCACCATTAAAAATCTTATCAAACCTCTTATAGGTCTAACTGTCGAATTTCATTGTGTAATCACGACTTATCGTAGATGTGTTCGTGAAAATGATATTGGCCGAACGTGAAGAGCCATTTCCATACCAATAGAACACTGACCTGAATTTTTTCTAAAGACATGTGTCACTTCTAGTTTGTCGGTGTCATTTTCAGGCTGTTTCTAAATAAGAGTTACACGATTACTTGTCCCCCGGCAGGAGCGAAAACCAGCAGATATTTCATGTTTTGAAGAAATGGAGGCCAATTTTTTGGTGACGTGTACCGAAATCTTGAACTGTGTAGGTTGCTTATGTGCTTTGAAAGCACTTACTGAATACTCGCTTTCTCCTAATTTTTATGCGTTATACACGGCATGTAGTTGTTTTCCCCCAGTATCCTCGGTGAACTATGCGGGACACGGTGTTTATATTTATTCGAAGTACGAAGAAATGTTCTGAATGACGAGCGATGTATGTTTATTCCGTGTAGGTTCATTACAGCGTTCGTAGAAAGTTGCTCATTGAAGCGTTCCAGGGTATCTATAGTGCCGCTATTCGAAATGTTTCCCAGACTCATAAAACAACTGCACGAAATACTGACTTGAATTTCCGCGAAAATGCGGAGAGCTTTAAGCTCAATGCGCTGCAAAACTTTCACGTTCCCGCTTTAAATGCAAGTGTTCCAGATAATTACTCAACTCTCGTTTTTCCATGTGTTTTCGTGCATCATACGAGATGCGTAGTTTGTTTCTCTGGTGTACTCAATGAGCTAAACAAGGCATCTTGCTTATATCTGGGGAAATTAGGGGCGTGGTATGGGTAATGTGTAGGCAATGTTCCAAATGAGCGGGTGAAATGCGCTTTTTTCCAATAGAATACGAATGCAAGTTGTCCGTAGCGTTATTAGTCGTTTTACGAGTGGTGTAAAACCTGGTCGGCTGTGCACTACCATAATTGAAACTAGAACTGAGGTCAAATTTTGCGAACATAAAGGGAACAATACGCCAAAGTTTATGTTCGATGGTAACTGCTTGTTGATCAAATACAGCGTCAAAAAAAAAAAAAAACGCAAGCAAGTATTCTAAAGCATCACGCTGCAGCGGTTAGCTAGGTTTCCTAATGTTCCAAGAGAACTCTTTCGTTTCAGATATTTTATACTTTGAAGGAATAGGCAGCAATTTGAGTGCAATGTGTCGCGAAGCTTTAACGTTTCTGGCTTATTTAGAAGCGTTACCAATAATTATAGAACCCTCATTTTGCTTTCTCTTTACTTTTTTCATGAGTGATATATTAGGTTCGCCTGGTGTACTCACTGAACTAAAGGAGGTAGATTCTTTATGTTTGGTGACTCTAAGGATCCGGTAATGGGTGATGTATATATAGGTAAAGTTCAATATAGATGGATAATTGGGACTTTCGCAATAAATTACGTATGCGAGCATTCTACGGTGTTATGAGCCTGTCTAACGAGCGGGACAGAACTGAGCCCGCTGCCCTGGCAGAACTATAAAAGCCACCAAGAACAAATTTAGCGAAAATTGGTGGTACGATACGGAAATTATCTGTGCGGAGTTAAATGCGGTTGGATCAAACACATCCTTTGTAAAGAAAATTCTTATCCAAAAGTTCGAACGTGTGATATATGGCCGCTTTCAGCTATGCTTTCGAGTGTCCCGACATGCATAGCTGTTGGTTACAACAGGTTTATATTTCGTGGAAGGGGGAGGGGGGTCAGGGTAAGTGCAATGCGCGAGAATACTTTTACGTTGCTGGCAGTGTTGCCAGGTTTGGCTATGTATAGCCAAATTGGGCTACGGGAAAAATTTTGGGCTACTCAAAATCTGCGACTTGGCTCTGATCGGGTATAAGCAAATCTCGAAGGCTGTGTTTCAGCTGTCTGAGCCGGCCGCGTTGCTGTGCGTGTGTGCGTGCGCGAAACTGTGTCTGGGTTTTGCGTCGGGCACGCTATTTCATCGATTTAGCGGGAGCCCCAAAAGCTACCCCAAAAGCTTTAGTCAACGAACATGGCGGCGCCCATCGAAGCGATGGCTCGAACTTAGACCAAAACTGGGCGCGATTCATGGTAACGCGTGAAGTTCGTAAGCTAGCTAGAAGAAGTGATTGCGGTTATCGCTTTCTCTCAACTAACATGTGTAATGAATATTGATTCATTATACTCCGCTGATTCCGAATTCAATTGTCGATTTCATGGCTCGTAGGCCTATCACGGATTGACTTGGCTGGGTGAAGGTGCGTTGTGGGTGAAGTTGGTTCCTCAAAACTAAGCGCAACAAGTTGCATACTGCTAATAGAATACGTTCTAAATTGTAATTAAAGGCGAAAACACGAAAGTCTAAATTGCTTTTCTTATCATAAAATGGTATATTCCATTTTAATATTTATAACAGCTTTTCTTTGACGCCGTAGTGACGCTGCAGACGCAACACGCTATCCGCAAACGCAAAACGCCTATTCCAAAACTCTTTATTTCTGCATGCCCCAACGCTAACACCCGCAATGCTCTTTGGGCCCCCAAACTTTAGGGGCCCCTATTCTAAAACTTTATTAGCCATCAACATGGTTTTCTTTTTGACAGTAACCGGTTTTCACAGCGTTACCACTGTTATCAATTTGTTGTTTACCATTGCTCTTTGTGCGCTGTCGCACTTTTACCATTTCGAGCGAGTTAGTTCGGGACGTGCTCGTCGCCGAAAACGACTGCGCGCTTCTTACACTAGTGTGCCGGTTTGCGCAGTACACTGATTCAGACAGTGAGTTGAACCTGTTGCCTGTCCCTTTTCTTAACGCATGTTCTTGGCATGCTAGAGACCTAAGATGGCGGCCAAGTTGATGTAAAATGACAGTATATAGGTAGTGTGTGTCCCAGCTAATCCGGGCCAAGCTAATTGAAAAAAAAAAAGAAAACGAGACAACAAGATAGGACAATGAGAAAAAATAACGCGAGATATCACAGCGCGAAAGACCTGTTTTAGCTCATCAAAAAAAAAAAAAAAAAAGCCGTGAGCACGTCGCCGTCGCTAATCGCTGGACCGCTGAGCTTCTACGCCGTAGGCAGAGATAACGTGAGAGATCGATGACGCTGAACATTATTTTGTGTTCACGGCAGCTAAAAAGCAGAGTTCGTAGTTAATATTACTGTAAATAACTAAAAATAATAACTTAGTACTATCTGTCATACAATAAAAGCACTGATTCGCCCTCTGCGGCTATTCGCTGGAACTTAAGAGCTTCCGGGGCCAACCAAAAAGTGTTCTGTGCAAGCATGATTTCGCTGTTCTTGATGTCAAGGGCCGACCGTCACGGCGGCACGGACATTTCGTTACGACGGGTTGTGCAATAAAGGATTGCCGTAGTCGAATGTGAAAATGTATACACAAATAAAACTGCAAATAAAAATGGCTATTTGGCTACGAAATATTTCGCACTTTTTTTCTGTTCGGCTACATTTGGGCTGCAACTTCTCTAGCTTATGGCTACGGCGCCTCGTCGGACCTGGCAACACCGGTTCCTGGTCCAGTTAGAAGCGTTGCAAATAATTACTGAGCCGTCGTGTTTTTACCCCTATTTTCGTGCGTCATAAGACGTTCCTAGTTGGTTTCAGCGATGCCATCGGTGAACTAAACAAGGCATTTTGTTTATATTTGGGGGAAATGATGGGGGGGGTGGTATGGGCGATATGTAGACAGGGGACTAATCCTGACATTTTCAATATATTACGCATGCAAGCGATCCGGAGCGTTATGAATGTGTTTTACGAACGAAGCAGCATTTATCCCGCTGCCCTGGGAGAATTGTGAACTCAACCGATATCAAATCTAGCGATAATTGGGTGGGGTGGGGGGAGAGAGGATACCATGGTAAATGCTATAGCGCAGTATTGTGTGTGTTAATGAATTACTGGCTTTTTAAAAATTCTAACAAGTGCGCTCCAAAACATTACAAGCGGACAAGGTTTTAAACGGAACAGTCATATATACAGACTACATTTAAAAGCATGCGATATAATTACAGGAAACAAACTTTTATTGCAACTGTTTGAAAGAGACAGCTTCGCTGGAAATGGGGTTGTAATTCTCCAACGTCGCACACATCTGCTGTCTTTTTTCGTTGTCAATATTTCAAATCATTTATGTCGATTGTACTTCGTTGTGTAACCTCGACAATACTATTACCTTAAGTAGCGATACAATTATGCTGTAGACATAGACACCAAGTACAACTCTTTGTTTAATTATTAAAATTGTTTTTGTAGCAAATGGGCATTTTTTATGCGTGCTCTACTGCTGCTACTGGGCGGGATCAGGGACCTCTGTGAGGCACTCATTGTCTTTTGTGCCTGCATCATATTGAGATTATATACAGTTGCAAGAATTAAGTGCAAATTCAAATACTTTTTCGGGTTCCCGTGGTTCACCATGTGTGCTTGATAAATATGTCTGTGTCTGTTAAATATAAAGAGAACTGACAGACGCATTTCCAGGCTCTTTCACTTACTGTAGTATTAATTCGCAATGTATATATATATATATATATATATATATATATATATATATATATATACAGGGTGTTTCAGCCAACACTTTGAAAAATTTTTTATGGTTGCCTGTGGCAGATAGCACAATTCTGGTTCATGAGCTGATCTACTCGAAGAGGCGGACATTACGTGCACAAGAAATTGAAATGCATAATCGAGTAATTAGCAGAAATTCACTAATTAGGTTTTTAACTAATTACCTGATGGCCCATATTGCAATTTACAAATTGTAGCCGCGGAGTTCGCAAGACGGATCCACATAGAATTAATTTTCAGGGTGACACCAGCTTCGAGATATTAATTCCCGAACTTTGCAGTAAATGCATTGCGGTTCCAGTTAATTTTGTGCTTCAATGCATAAAGCGACGTTTTGTTAAGAAGTTAACTGGAACGCCAATGCATTTCTCCGCAAATATATATATATATATATATATATATATATATAGAGAGAGAGAGAGAGAGAGAGAGTCAGATCGTTTGCAGTTAGCCCCCCTCCCCCGTTCGAGAAACAGTTATTACGCCACTGGCCGTCCGTAGCGATGAGAAAACACGTTAGCAAGGCGAGCTGCTTCGTATAGAAACGTTTGCTGCGGCGGCTGCGCTGACCGCTTGCGAGCCAAAATCACGCCAACGATTTACTATATCGCACAATGTTTTATAACATGCACACTTTCGAGGTCACTTTACTCGAAGAGTTAACTCGTGTCAGAAACAAATTCAGCCGATTTTTGTGCCGCCGTCAGCGGCGAAAGAGGCCAGCGTCTCTACCAGGGAGAAAAAAAAGCACCGGGACGATTGGAGCGGCGAGAAACTTGCTCGCCGGCCCCGCCCCGACGGCAGCGCAAAGTCGTGACGTAGTTTTCTCGGTTGTTTACAATTCCTGCTTGATGTCAATGTCGCGAGGTGCTGAGCTTTGCGGTTGGCTGCGCGCACGTACTTTAAAATTGATTTTAATTATGTTCCAAGCTACATTCGGCGCTGATATTTTGTAGACGATGTGTGTGTGTGTCCATCTAAATCGATCTCAAGTTACCGCGACTTCAAATTTTTATGTCAGTACTCCTTTAAACAGCGCCGTTGTTTAAAGTAATTTAAATTGTTTCATAAGGAGCAATGTCACAGTGTGGGCTCTTATGTGCATATACTACCTGACAAAACTACTTTGAGAACAAATAAAATCTTGACATTCTGGGAAAATTGTGACAAAGTTGGAAAAAATATAATTTAACTCACATTGTGGCAACAATTATGTAGTGTAGCGGTCCAAGTAAAGGTATAGCATATAGATATAGAGCATTTTATAGCATTCTTTGTTGCCAACTGACCTGGAAAGATTGAAGAAAATAAATTTCGTTGTAAGCAAGAAAAAATGTTGAACTGAACAATCGCAATGGTGCGCAGACCTCTTTATTTCGCCTGCACTGCACAGCGCGTTGTCCAGCATGTTAAAGCGGCTTGTTCCACGCGTTTCTTTTTTTTTTTTTTTTTTCGGGCGCTTCGCCCAAGTATTATTGATCGAATTCGAGCTTTCTATTTACTTACACACACACACACACACACACACACACACACACACACATATATATATATATATATATATATATATATATATATATATATACAGGGTGTTTCAGCGAACACTTTCAAAAATTCTTAAAGGTTGCCTGTGGCCGATAGCACAATTCTAGTTCATGAGCTGATCTACTCGAAGAGGCGGACATTACGTGCACAAGAAATTGAAATGCATAATCGAGTAATTAGCAGAAATTCACTAATTAGGTTTTTAACTAATTACCTGATGGCCCATATTGCAATTTACAAATTGTAGCCGCGGAGTTCGCAAGACGGATCCACATAGAATTAATTTTCAGGATGACACCAGTTTCGAGATATTAATTCCGAACTTTGCGGAGAAATGCATTGGCGTTCCAGTTAGGTTCTTAAGAAAACGTCGCTTTATGCATTGAAGCACAAAATTAACTGGAACGCCAATGCATTTCTCTGCAAAGTTCGGGAATTAATATCTCGAAACTGGTGTCATCCTGAGAATTCGTTCCAAGTGGATCCGCCTAGCGAACTCCACGGCTACAATTTGTAAATTGCAATATGGGCCATCAGGTAACTAGTTAAAAACCTAATCAGTGATTTTTTGTAAATTAGTCGATTATGCATTTCAATTTTTTGTGCAAGTAATATCCGCCTCTGCGAGTATTACAGCTCATTAACTAGAATTGGGCTATCTGCCACAGGCAACCTTAAATACATTTTGAAAGTGTTCGTTGAAACACCCCGTATATATATATATATATATATATATATATATATATATATATATATATATATATATAGTCACTTTTCCAGTTGTCAATCTAGTCCTTGCGGTGGGTATTGAAAGCTAACTGCAGCTAATTTTCAAACCACGTAAAAAGCCTAGTTTCAGATAATATGTCAACCAGCCTCCGTGCAAAATATTACGTTGAAATGCGAGTGGATGTGTCATGATAAGCTCGCAAAAGTAGACATTTTTATACTGAAACGCGACAAAAACGCCGCCATTAAAGCTCACAGGAATTGCCGCACCACAGTAGCAGAACCATAGTTTCCTCCTGAATTAACTAGGAGGAACTGTGGCGCTAGTGTCTATGGAAGCTGCAAGCATGGCGGTTCAGCCAGCATGGGAATCATCATGGAGTAAGGGAAAAAAAAAACTAGGAGGGAGCACGACGTGAGGCAGCCGTCCTCGGCAAGCCAGCATCCTACTCTCCGGGGCCTTATTTGCGCGTTGACTCTTGGGAAGCAGACGCTCCATGGTTGCCGTACCTTTCTAGACATTGCTTGGCTCGCGGTAGCTCTACATCCTCACAATCGACCATCGCCACCGGCTGTCCACTCTACTCTCTCCCGTACTCTCCGCGCATTCGGCGGCTAGTAATTTCCGCTGGCGTTTCACTTGGTGAGGGCCTATTTTCAATAGCATTTCCCTTCTATTTTTTACAGCGAAGCTGTATATGACTACGATCCCGGGATTTCTTCGTCTCCGTAGACCGAAAACTCAACCTATCACAGCGGAAGGCACGCGCCGCGTGCGTCGCTGGGTTCCTTGCAGCAACACCAGATGACGCTCGCCTCCGCGCATCCGCGGCAGCGCCGACTATACGGGGGAAAGACGAAAAAAAAAGTTGCAGTGGCTTAGCTCGGCTATGCCAGGATATACGTAGCGTTAGCAAAGGTTCAGCTGATTATTCTTAGCTTTCCTGGTTGTCTAGATTGTCAAGGATTAGCTTGATTGTCATGCTTACTGCTGCTCCAATGACACACACGCGGTATACGTATTATGTGGCACACGTATATAGCCTTCTTCTGTTCATTCCTCCTACGCTCAACCGCTAATTGCCAGGCAACTACTTCGGGATCCGATGAGTCAAGCTTCTCCGTTCTTCTGCGCTGTTGAGCAGCATTTGCGCTCTCCTTCTCCATGGCTATACCACACTGGAAAACTCCAGTCGGAAGCGCAGCGGCTCCAGCGCAGTGTCAGACGGCGACTGCACAGCGAGCGCTCACCGGCGCCAGTGCGTCTACCATGGCTACGACGTCACTCCTCTGGAATGCGCAGACCGGCGGCGGTGAGTCGGCGCGGCGGAGTGCGCGAGAGGTGCCGGCTCCGGTGGCTCCGGTGCGCACGCCGTGTGACATCACTGATCCTTGCGCATGCGCAGCACGGCTCTTGATGTGCCGCGCGAAACGGGCTCGGCTAGGCCAGTGTAGCTAACGCTACAAAAGCTGAATTCTCGCCTTCGCGCACAGCGTTCGCCGCAAGCGTTTCCCGGTAAAGATTAAGGCTGCATAAGCTGCAGTTGCCGGGGAGCGGTAAATGTAGCATACGAAGCAGAGAGTGCACGTCCACTACACTTTCATATGTAAAAGAAACCGGCTGGCAAATGATTTGTGTTGTGGTAGCGCTATGGGAAGGCCACGCAGAGTTAGGGCTCCCGAAGAGCAGCGTGAACATGATGAGCGGCGACGGGAACAGCAACGTCGATATGCACAACGGCGTCGTGCTCAGGACGCAGCGGTTCCTGCCCAAAGCAAGCCACGCACAGTTAGGACACCTGAAGAGCAGCGCGAATACGATAAGCGACCAAAGGAACAGCAACGCCAATATGCACAACGGCGTTATGCTCAGGCTCAGCAGGACCCAGTTCAAGGCTATGTCACATTGGTCTATCGGATCAGGTGACACCACAGCTTCGCTGGCCAACCACTTTCACAGAGTGCCATGGATTGGAGCCCAATTTTCTTTAATGGCTACGCTTCAAAATTGTCACGTGACGCTCCCTCGTAGTCTTTTTTCTTTCTCTATGGGAATGACCACGGATTTTTATTCTTTATTGCGTATTTCATTGTATCACAAGCAATACTTACAGAAGGATATGTCCCATAGAAAAATTCATAAGCACTTGCACAAAAAGACGTATGCAGAAAAAATGCAATCATAACAGCTATATAAATCGCATGTAGATTGCAAGCAGCGTTAAGACAAAGTGAACTAGAGAGAGCGAAATATATGTGAAATGTTTACAACGTATAACCGCTCACAATAAACTGACGCACGCAAAATCAACAACATAGAAATGTAAGAAAATTGTTGACATAGGTCATTTAGTGCACAACACGCTGGCTATCAAAAATACATTAGTAAGTAAAAACTATATAAGAGCACGTACAATTAACGCACGGACGTACACGTTATATTTCGGTTCATGAGATATTCCATTCAGAGGTACAGAACTCACCAGAATGCCTGTATAACGAAGACGAAATATGAGCAGAGCTAGTTTAAAAGGCAATTCGCAAGAGAGAGGGATACTGAGACTGATATACAAGGGTAGTACTGGTGCTTCGAGCTCGCTGAAACTTGATGCATACGAAGTGCTTGATTCTGTAGACTTCCGCATTACTGTACAACAGTAATAGTAAAATACGAAAATCGTGCAATCGATGTTAAGACACTTCTAATGAATGATGTGAATTTTTCTTTCATGCTGTCAAGGCCGGACATGAGGTACCTAAAGTAAAGTTAATCATATCTTGGAAAGATCAATTAACTCTCGACTCAACGTTAGAAGAAACCTGCTTGGCAAAAGAAACGCCGATCAGGAAGGTGAGAAACGCATGAGAGATACTGACGACGTTTCCTAAGCCTGCCCTCCTGCGACGTCTTTCCCGGAAGTTCCGTTCAAGCTCCGGGACACAAATGTAGTCCGCAAGGAGCCCTATCCACTATCTCACAAGAAGAAAGTATGGCTCAAAAACTAACTGGAACAAATGCTAAGTGCTAAAATTATCAGGTCATCTCCATCACCGTTTGCATCACCTATAACAATTATGCCTAAGGAGGACGGTACTTTGAGGCTATGCGCAGACTACCGATTTCACGCCGACTACCGACTACCGCCTGCTTTCAAAAGATGGTGAACAATGTTATATCTGCTTTTACTGGTCAATTTTCAAACGTCTACGTGAACGATATTATTGTGTACTCTGAAACAGAGGACCAGCAGGCAAATCATTTATCACAGTTTTTGGAAGCACTGAGTAAAGCCAAGTTGAAGATAAATGTCAGAAAAAGCGAATTCTTCAAGCGGTCTGTGGTATTCCTGGGCAGAGTGTTTGACGGCCAAACGAAAAGTACCAAAGCAGAGTCGGTCGAGAGGATAAAGACATCGCATAAGCCGCATGGTTTGCATTTATTGCGAGTATTTCTAGGTCTGTCTGGACACTTTCGAGCCTTCATACCACACTACGCTACCATGAAGAAGTGCTTGACATATCTAACACAGGAAGGCGTACCGTTTGTTTGGACAGAACATTGCGAACAAATGTATCAAGAACTTGTCAAAATCCAATCTTCAGATCCAATCTTGATTCTCCCGGACTTCGAGAAGTTATTCGAGCTCTTCACAGACGCATCACTTTACGGAACTGGGGCTGTCCTCCACCAACGCGATGACTCACAGCCACCAGCGCGCCAACTCAAAGCTGTGGGTTATTGTACTCATACACGTTTACGAAAGCGCATGAAAACTATACGCTACTACGGAAAAGGAAGCGCTTGCAGTGGTAATTGCTTTAAGGTATTTCCGAACATAACTTTAAGGTCGACAGTCGAAGCTGTTTACGGACAACAAAGCACTTACCTATATCTTCTAAATCTCTCGCAACCCAAAGGTAGAATTGCGAGGTGGATCAATGAATTGCAGCAATTCACATTTGAAGTGACCCACACACCATTGGACAAGCTGCCAAAAGCTGATGCATTATCGAGGCTGCATATTCCATCAGCAGCAAATACGGAAAAAGTGTGCGCCATCGACATCTGGGAGGGCACAGAGGAAATTCGACCACAAGGCGAGAAGTTTTACATGATATAGACGTGTCGGCCAAAAATCTTGCCACTTTATCATGACAGAGCCGAACCGGAGGGGGGGCATGACGGATTCTCAAAGACCTTCAGGAAGATAAACCAGCGCTTTACCTGGGAAAGTATGAAAGAATATGTACACGAATATGTCCGCACTTGCCACCTGTGTCAAATGGACAATGCCAAATACAAGCCTAGAGGAAGCGAAATGGTTATTCTCATGTATTCGAGCGTATCCTTTGAAGTTGTCCACCTCGACTTCGCTAAGTCAAAAAGAAGGGAGAAGATGTGCGGAAGACGCAGGCTTTCCTGGTCGCCATTGACGCATGTACAAGAATGGCAGCAGCTAAATGTGGTAAAGAGGATGCCGACTCTATAATTGCCCTAATGGAAAGAGTCATCTTCAAGGCAACTAAAGTATTGGTCTCTGATAACGGACCTGCTTTTCGTAGCGAAAAACTGAGAAAATGGGCAGAACAGAGAGGCATCACTCTAAGATTTTCGACACCGTACCACCCGGAAGGAAACGCACTCGCAGAAAAGTTAATTCGCCACCTCAAAAAGTACTTGGATTTATACCCTACCTTCCCTGGTGGGTGCAAGTGTGCCTTGAAAGCTGCAGTGACTCACCACAACACCTGTAGTCAGGCTGTAGTCCGTACTTTTCAACAAATGGAATAAGTCCTTGGCTTCCTACAGATCATCTGTAAGGAATCGCCGGCCCCGTTACTCTTCTAGAGACCCCCAAGACAGCCGAACAGCAAATGAAATATAAATTTCTAATGAAGAGAAACAGGCACTATAGTAATTTGCCTGTGTTTGAACCTGGAAGTTTCATACTCGTCAAGAAAGGACTGAGCGGCCGCCCCAAGTGCCAATTTAATGGTCCATACAAGTTCACCAAGACGGCAAGCCAGCAAGGAATCCCCAAGTCGGTGTATTACGAGACTCCGGCGAAGACAATCGAAGCTAGCTCCGTTGGGAACATCATCCCGTACCATCCCAGGAGGGATGGAGTCAAGAGGCCCCGGAGAATGTGGAGTGCCGTCAAGACGAGGACGGAGTGGGGCGAGTACCGGAGGAGAAGAGGTGAACGAAATAAGTACTTCAATAAAACGGAGGAACGGTTTTACCAGGCTCCGCTGAGTACGTTATATATATATATATATATATATATATATAACCGTGTCGACGCTGAAGAAGACAAGACCGAAGTACATGGTTCAAATGATTTGATGATTATATCTCTATTCGGTCTGTTTTTCATGTTCATTATTCATTCATTTCGTATCTTATTTGCATCGTATTTCACGCGCAATTACTTCAACCTTGTCTATAGCGTCGACACTTGGTTGACCCTTTCTTTTTCACAAAGAGGTCAGGTATCCGCCGTGGTTGCTTAGTGGTTATGGTGTTCGGCTGCTAAGCACGAGGGCGCGGGATCAAATCCCGGCCACGGCAGCCGCATTTCGATGGGGGCGAAATGCAGAAAGAGAGAGAAAACATTTACTTGGACCATCGAGGTCGTTGCTCTTGAGGTAAACACCTGTGTACTTAGAATTAGGTGCACGTTAAAGAACCCCAGTTGGTCCAAATTAATCCGGAGTCCCCCACTACGGCGTGCCTCATAATCAGATGGTGATTTTGGCACGTAAAACCACACAATTTAATTTAATTAATTAAGAGGTCAGGTGGGCCGATGATCCCGGATATAGTGCAGGGGATGGTGCAATGTGGTTAACTTTCGACCCTACTTTGGACTATGTTGGTGCTAATTACACCCGCACCGTTAATTTTGCCTACTCTGTGACTAATTCTCACTTTTCGTGGTTACTGCTGATGCCGCCTTCTCGACACCTTTACCGATCGTGCGAGCCCTGCAATAGTCCAAGTGAACTCGCTCCATTTCCCAAAAGTGTGCAGTTCGGCGGGTTGGCCTCAACCTGTCTATATCAACGGTGGTACACCCTTTACAGGGGTATAGTGTAATGCGGTTAATTTTCGACTATATTAGCGCTAATTACGCCCGTACCATTAATTTTACCTACTCTGCGACTAATTCTCGCTGAGACCTACATTTTTTATGTCTTTTGCGACTCGCTATACGACGCTCTGGAGGCGCGAAAAGGCCGTTTTTTGCTTGAAGTGGTGACAACATCACGAGATATCAGGTACACCAACTCCACGTGAAGTCAGCTAAGAAGACCTTGTCTTAGAAAAAAAAAAAAAAAAGGAGGAATCGGAGGAATAGCATCGAGGCACGTGATCACAAGCGTTCGTTTCTAGTCGCCTCGCGAGACTACGCTGGGTTGGTTGTCTGCTTGCCTGCAGTATGCGACATATACCATGTTCTGCTCGCGAGCGCTGATGTGGTCACTCGTGGCAGAAACGTGTTAATCTGCGCGTTTGGTGGTAAATAGGTTCAGATATGCGACACCGTTCATGTAAACACGTCATATTTGCGACACAATCAAAAGTATGGGGCCTTCATGTCACGTAGGCTTACATGACGCATACCTATATTTTTCGTTCATATGCGACGCATGATTTTTATGGCGAATGCAAAGTAGTGGGAGAAGTCTCACTAACCTTCGTAGCGTTGCCTGATTTGTCTGAAACAGAGAATAGTTCTTGTATTCGGACACCCAGTTTAGCAGTGTTTTGGGATCGAGCTGCCTGACGAATTCCATTGGAAGAACAGGAGCACTCAAAAGCACGCTGAAAGTACTCTTTCCAGAGGCGGCGTGTTTCAACGGTCAAACAGGAGCGGGAGCGCTGTCATCCAGTGGTAGAACAAGGGCAGTTTCACTGCGCCGAGAGCATCCGGGAGCAGTCCGGACTACTAAGTGGTTCGTTTGAGAAAGGAAAGGTTGGCGCTATCTTCTGCAGCCCTTGAGGGAGCATGGCTCGCTCTCGCCTGAAAAGCGGAGTAGTGAAAAAGTCACATGACTTAAACCGTCATATCCTGCTCATTTGTTTTTATTTTGCTTCAGCCGGCGAGCTCGGTGGCAATGGCGGCAGCGAAGCGTAGTTGGTGTTTTGGCCCCGGTGGTTTTGACGGCGGTGATACGAGCGAGCTTCGCAGGGATTCAGCGACAGATACTGGCATTTCTAGTCGGCCTTGCTTCTCGTCGGATGCGCGGGGGACGGTGGCAGTCTTCGCCTTCCTCAAGTGCTTGAGACGCCCGACGGTGCTCAACTTCAGATTCAAGTTGTAGATAATCTTCGCAGGCGGAAACGTTGTGGGATGCGTCGGCGTTGCACAAAAGTATGTAGTACGTGGCCGCGAACGGTGACAGCGTTACGCCCAAACACGATCACAACGTGTTTTGTCGCTCTCCAGCAGAGAATGCTGGGACGTCGATTGTTTCAGTCACATGGCACGTTTCTCCTCACACGTCCTCCTTCCACCTGCTCTCCGTATGCATTCCAGTGGCGTGTCGAGTGTCCCTGCTCTCACTGCGCTGCCAGCCTGCCATCCGACTCCGCACTGCACGGCGCTCTGCTTTTGTTCTCCCAAAGGAATTCGCCATAAAAATAGTGCATTGTCGCCCTAAGGGAGAATTTCACGTACGGTGGCGGGGCCGCGCGATTATCGGTCTCGGCGAAGCGGGCGACTGCTGCGTTTTCAGGCACAGAAAGAAGTGTGGGCAATATGCCTATCAATAGCTTTCCATAGTAGAAGTGTTGGATACTCAGAGAAAGCAGATTTTGGTTTGCGCACTAAATCGGCGAGAAAGAAAAGAGAGTTCTGAATGATCGAGTGAGAAAGAAAAAAGCCGCACGCGGCTGCTAGACGTAGTGTGCCTCAGATGAATCACGAAAGGTCCGCGTTCAAAACACCCGTCGCATTATTCCGAGTCTCAAGCGCCTGGAAAGTCCCTTTCTTAATATATCTGACTTTCACATCTCCCGCACTCGCTGTATCCCCATCTTTTTGTCTGGCTTGCTTTGCAGATGGTGCTGTTTTTTTTTTTTTTTTTTTTTTTTTTTGTCGCCCCCATCGCATTATCTTTTTCCTTGCATTCCTCAAAAACAGGAAACGTAAATTCGAGAAGAGCGGCAAAATTTCGTAAAAATTACTGTTTTAACGCTCCGCTGGTTTGCTTGCTGCTGGCGCACTTGTGCGAGTCTTGCGCTGTTTCCTGCTCAAGGGAACACAATATAAGCACATCGTCGGTAATCGGATACGCCTCCAGAGTCGCTCTTTCTGTTTGGTCGCAAAGTGCAAAACGCAATTGACTTTGTCTGCTTACACATGCGCAAACTACACTTTATCATTTCGTAGCTCATAATACAAAATATATGCCAGATTTGACAGCCCTAGGCCCACAGTGAAGTGAACTAAACGCTAGGCTGCGGAGTACAGTGCATGGCAAAAACATGAAACAATGCGTCTCCGAGAACTTTTCTCACTTTACTGAGCCGTATTAGTGATAATTTCGGACCTTGTGACAAACTTTCATAAATAACTTCGTGCTAGCGATGCCACAGGCTGCTGTGTTTGCCGTATTTACAATTTTATGCTGCATTGCTTCGTGTGGGTGCATTATGTAGCGAAAATGTATTCATTTATGAGAAAATCTAATCGGCATCCCTGCATACGCAATAACATACAAGGTGTCCCAGCTAACGTTAGCCAAGCTATTAAAAATAAAATATAGAATATACGAGGACGCAACCAATGGTATTCTGTCAGCAGTGATGTACCACACCAGGAGGAATTTTTTTCATAATTGAACTATCGATAATTAGATTAGATTACGAGGGTAAGTCAAAAATTATCCGCAATTCTGACATAACTCTTCTTACATTGTTCGTACTGACCTGTTTTCCCGTTCATATTATTGTTATGCTGTTATGGTCATGCTATGAAAGTTTGATCCTAATTCCTCCATTTGTCTTGCTTTTGTCGTAGATAGATCATGGTGGCTCCATTAGAAGTTTGCACCAAAGAGGAACAACGAGTAGTGATCCGGTTTTTGTGGTCGGAATGTGTATCAGGGGCCGCAATCCATCAAAGACTTTCGGCACAATACGGTAACAGTGTCTGGCAGCAACGGAGTGTCTACGAATGGATTGAAAAATTCAAAAATGAACGCACAAATAGTCGCACATTAGGAATGAGCCGGACGACCATCTACGGTCCCAAATGATGACAACTTTGATTGTGCACATGACATGGTTCTGTTAGACAGACGATTGACTATTGATGAAGTGGCACATCGTCTGCAAATTAGTCATGGTTCTGCCTACTAAATCATCCACAACAAACTTGGGTTTCATAAAGTCTGTGCAAGATGGGTCCCAAAACAACTTAATGCGTTGCATAAACAAACGCGCTTAGACGTCTGCCAAAAACATTTGGATCGCTATGGTAGCGAGCGTGACGGCTTCTTCATCACTGGTGTTGTAACACGGATCCATCATTACGAGCGGGAGAGTAAAAGGCAGAGTATGGAATGGAAACATCCACCAATTTCCCAGCAAGAAAAAGTTCCACACCCAACCATCCGCAGGAAAACTAATGCTTACCGTTTTTTGGGACGCACAATTGAAACGCCGGCTCCTGCTTCACTGCGTGTTCGCCAGACGGCGCTACGAATGTAGAAAAACTCTGCAGCGGAGAGGCGGGCCCAACAAACCGAAGGAGCAAGGGCGCGGGGACTCTCTCGCGGCACCTGCTTGTCAGCTGCTCCGCGCACGCCCTGACGCCTGTAGCGCGCATAGCTCTTGCGGTTCACGGAGTGACGTTAGCAGAAGAAACAAGTCATGTATCACTTTATTTGATTTATTTTATACAGGCCAAATGCAGGGCATTTGCCAGATGGCCTACATGGAACTTTACAAGGCACAGGAACAGAAAATAAACAAAGACGGAAAGAAAAATTATAGCAAATGGTAAGGCGATATAATGGCAGTTCGGGTGGTCTCAAGCAATGACAGACGACAGCTAAAAGAAGCCTTTAATGCAAAGCTGACGTTTATCATTCTTTTTATCTGAGCACGCATCAAGTGCTAAGATGCTTCGCTTGCTTCTTTGTTTCTCGCGGTGCTTTTCGTGTCGCCCGGTTCTCTTGCGAGCAGAATCGCCACATTCTCCCTAAACATAATAATTGGGAATTCCTGCCAGTGTTTCCTGCTTATTATTTCACGAGAGAAGCTCTCATTATGTGTCTGCCTAACTGGGGAATCATCTCGAAGGCAAGGCTGAGAATTTACAGGGTAGCCAGCCGGTATCTACGCTGGCTAACCTCCTTGTCTTTCTTTCCCTTTCTCTCTCTCTACATTACGGCATGTCTCTGGACAAGAAAAGTCACCTGTACTGTGTGTCGTTGTAGAGAAATTTAAATTGAGCTCCTCCCGTCCTTCCGCATTGGCGTCTTCTGGTTCCTACTGGCATTCAGCATCATTGAGCTACGCCAGGCTTCCCTAAACAAATTGAAGGAACTGCTCCGCTTCGAAGTCGAGGCACTTTCTTTAGATCTAGTAGGACATCGCCTTTGTCTTTGCTGAAGTAACTATCAAAAATAAGCCGCTTCTCGAAGTGTTGCGCACATATTTTGTCCATTGCTTTAAGCGCTCGCTTACTTTCAGGAATTTTTTGACGCCACTGGTGCAGTAGTTGAAGATCAGATGGCAAAGCGAAGAGCGAAAACTTCTCGCGTCCTTTGCCATAACCAGATTTACAGCCGGGAACAAAACACTGTCCTGTTGCTCAGTCTCTTCACGCAAAAGTATCAAGATACCTTGTTCCGTCAGGCATGAATAAGCATGCTGCAGACATGCTAAACAAAGCGAGGAAGACGAAAATTTCGCACCTTCGCTTCCGCGCAACGTTGAGGAGTGAAAAAAAAAAAAAAAAAAAAGCATTTCTGTTGTGTCTTTTTGTACGGCATCACTTATCGTCTGTTTCCTCTAAAGACATGTAAAAATGTTTCGCATACGTGCATAAAAGCGCTACCGCGTGTTTATTTGCGTTTTTATTATTTGTGCGCATATATTTTTGTGTTTGATTGCTGTCAAATTGAGACGGCCGAGGGTCCACGTTTGTAGCAGACAACATGCTCTGCGGGTGCCGCGCTGCCCCTTCTGCGCCGCCGTCGCCGCCGGTCTCCGCCATTCAGCGCATGCGCACATGGAAGCAAGCTGTTGAGTGTTTTCCACGCGCCTCGACAGATGGCGCTACGCGATGTATAATTTGCGTTGCACGGTTAGTCCCGAGCGAATGCGTTGCGCGAGCGGATGCGAGCGAATGCGGCGGCGGAGTCGGCGCTCCTGTTTATCTTACTCCGTGCTGACAGACTAAAGCCTGCAATTCGAAGCAAATGCGAGGCCTACTGTAGAGGTGTGTTGATGCACGACAATGCCCGTCCACATACTACTGCCCACACTGCTGAAATGCTCAGGAAACTCAAGTTTGAAATAATGGTTCATCCTCCGTATAGTGCTGATCTTTCTCCTTCTGACTACCACTTGTTTGGTCCACTCACGGGCCGTCGGTTCACCTCGGGCCAAGAAGTGAAGGACGCGGTGCATGCGTGGCTCGCTACTCAGCCAAAAACCTTCATTTCTGAGGGCATCAGGAAGCTTCTGCAAGGATGGACCAAGTGCGATGAAAAGCAAGGGGACTATATTGAAAAATGACGTTGAGTTTCCTATTTGTGTTGCAATAAAATGTATAACTACATTGCTGATAATTTTGTCTTACCTTCGTAAATAATTATCTTTGTAATTACTGAATTGAGGGCGCGAATTTTAAATTATGGGGTTTTACGTGCCAAAACCAGTTCTGATTATGAGGCACGCCGTAGTGGGGGACTCCGGAAATTTGGACCACCTGGGGTTCTTTAACGTGCACCTAAATCTAAGTACACGGGTGTTTTCGCATTTCGCCCCCATCGAAATGCGGCCGCCGTGGCCGGGATTCGATCCCGCGACCTCGTGCTCAGCAGCCCAACACCATAGCCACTGAGCAACCGCGGCGGGTGGCGCGAATTTTGATAGAAAAGTAATAATTGTGTTTTAAAAGGCCCGATTCAGATGTTTTCAGGGTGCTATGTCTCGCGTAATTTTTTTTTTTTTTTTTTGCGTTGTAAAGAAAACGCGCGAAATATGAAAATATCCGCATGATTACGCGTCTGCGCGCCGCGACATCAGCGGTCCCTGGCGCTACCCGGAAGAATTAATTCTGCTCAATACCTTTGTCCTCCTCATCAATGCCGCTGGGCACTGCATTGGCTTCGCGCTTCACGCGGAAAAGGCATCGTAGTTCGCGGTGACCAACGCCCGTGCCGATGCCTCGTCACTTTCGCGTGGCCGCCGAGCCAGGCATGACGATGACTTGATGACTCGCACAAATGTTACCACGAACAAAGCCTATGAAACTTCTGGAACAGTTTTAGTGAAGCAGACGCGCTCCTGTGTTTTTCCGTGGCACAATGAAGAAGACGAAGACCCACGCCGTGACTGCTTGAGTGTCTCTGTGGCTGGCTTACAATCACCCTCACAGACCCAAAACACAATTTTCAAGCTCCACACTCCGAAGTCAGCTTGTCTGTACAGAATGTGCTGCGAAAAAGACACGGGCCGAAAAATCTCACTTTTCAGATGCCGAGAGCATCACCGAGAGCTTCAGGAGCACGGTTGATACGGCAGCTTTGCCGTTTGGCACGCCAGTCTCAGTGCTCCTTTGCAGAAAACACCACGTGTCTTCCTACGCTTTCCTTCCTCCATGGTGGCGGTCATCTCAACGACCGCCATGTTTGATGTGCAGTCACGCCACCTATAAAGACTACGCGGGGGCACAGCACGTCGCACCTCAGTCATAGTGGACGATCGAGACGAGACAGAAGGAGAGCCGTCAGTGTTGATAGCTTGAAGTGTACGACTGTCCGTTCCGTTCAGACCACGAACTTGCACAGCAGGAACGCTAGCGTTTGTGCACACAATGCCAGCAGCAAAAGGCAGAGCGCTGCCTTGGCAGAACCGATTGAGCGGAGTGTCCCCTTGGCTTCGTTGTTTTCGCGCACGGCGCGTCTCCAGATACCTGCTAACCGTTAACGCGTCAGCCGCGCTTGCACCTTCGATACAGGTACAGCATGGCGTTGACGACGACGCCTCAGTGTTAGTAATATAATTGCTGACGCAAACATTACTAGGGGTCTCTTATGCTACAACTAAGACGACTTGAAGGCGAAAGGCCGAGCGCCGCTAACTCAATAACACGACGACCACTTTTTTTTTCTTTTCTGCGAAGTCATCATCACTCTGAAACCACAATTTACAGTCATTTTTGCAAGACATCGTGTTTTTTGCGTCACCCTTCCTATGATTCACCAAACTCGAACCGTGACTCAGCACTTTTTTTGCTAAGTCAGACTCACTTGGACCCTCCAATCTCACATATATTTTTTTGCAAGTCACTCCCACACTCCATAACCACTTGATTCACTCTAAGAGGAAGCTTTAGCTCGGGCCCAACTCCGACGCGGCCTATTCAAATACATGCAAAACGCAGAAACGCTTTTCTGAGATAACCCCTGGACCGATTTTGCTGACATTTGTTTATTTGAGAGAGAAAGTAAAATTCTAGTGACTGTTGGAAGCGGAATTTTGATTTAGGGCTTGAATTTCTTAAAGGAATTTTTTTTAATTCGAAAGTTCGAAAAAAGAAATAGAAGCACGAACTTTACAAATTAATAGCTCTGCATCAAGAACAGATATCGCTGTTCTGTAAACGACATCCATTAGATCATTCAAAGCGTACAGATTCGATATATCAAGTTATAGCTTACCTGAACTTATTACGTTTAGTACAAGGGTTCTGCAAAAGCTGTATTTCCATATTACTAACTTTTTTAGATTCATGTGTAACATATCAATTTTGTCCGCTTTAGATGTACTGTTAGATGCAATTAACAGAATTGTCATATCATTTTTCATTGCTTAGTTACAGAGTTGTAAACTTGATAGTTTTGTTTTCTGAAAATTTGCGATTTTTGCCAATTTTTAATAAAACATTGACGACCTAAATGAAGAATTCGAAAGCAGCAGTCGCTAGATTTTAAGTTTTTTTTAAATGCAACAAACCACGTCAAATTTGGTGCAGTGGTTGCCAAGAAAAACGAATTCTCCTTTTACATGTATTTAGATAGGAGCCCCCGAGCTAAAGCTTCCTCTCAATTCACACTTGATTCACTCTTGATACACCCTATCACTGCTTGCTTCACCTTCATTCAATCTATCATCTCGGTTTTACTTCCATCACACTTGGTTTGCTCTATTACTCCAAATTTCTCATTTCATCACTCTTGATGCACACTGTCACCACTTGATTCACCTTCATTCACTCTGAATTCACTCTCATTTACTTTTCATTATCTTAGCTCACTCTACGCGTATCTCATCATAGTACCTTTCGTTTGACTCCTGTCAACCAACTAAACCCCTTTAATTCACCATCAATTCACTCTTAATACACCATCAGTTAGCTCTCAATTCACCTCTTTACCTCTCTGTATACCCATTATCACTTCAATTCACTTGCTTTCCACCCTTAATCGCGGTGAGCATTATCGCCATTTATCTTAAGAGAACCATTTCGTGTCGACGACGCGGTTTTGAAACGGCCTGCAACAGAGACCTCACCATCCATGAGACATATAAGGCTTTCGCCTTAATAAAATGTTCGGTAACCCTATAGCATCAAAGCTCTACAGATGCAACCGTGACAACACCGCTGCTAGAGTTCTGTAACACCATCCTGTAACTTAATTAGTCGCGCTTGTCTCTGCGTGCCAAATGCGTGTTCTAGGAAGCTTCTAGTTTCACTAAGTGCAAGGTACGGATGTGGTGAAGGTATTTCGAGAAATGCGCTGTTGCTCTTGCGAAGGTGGCGATGGAAGCGCGTTGCCAGGGTGTCTAAAGCAATCCTGAAAGATAGACTTCACCTGACGTATATACATTGTTACGAAAGATGTTTACTTACAAATTGAAACGAGGTACGGGAGGAAGTCACAGGGAAGGAAGGGCCAGCCGGTGTGGAGTACAGCCGAGCTCACGCGCCCCCACTCTACTTCTTCTTCCTCGCGCTCAGACGCGCAACGCTGCGACATTTTCCCCGGGGTGCAGACGAAGCTCACTGAGCGAGCTAAGGAGACCTGTCGTGGTACTGCTTAAGTCTGACCACGTGAACAACTTGCGCCGTGCGTGAACGCCGATTACTTGCCGTCACTTTGGCAATAACATAGTTCACATCACTCAAGCGAGTGAGTACTACAACAAATGGTCCCGAGTAACTGCGACAAATGGTCCCGAGTAACTGACGAGAAACTTGCGGTACAATCCCTTTTTGCGAACAGGTGTCCACAACGACACGTAGTCACCGGGGGTAAAGTTGACAGGGATATGCCAGGCATCGTAGCGAGTCTGGCTGTGGCCTTGGGAGGACAACGTCCTAAGATGCGCCAGTCGACGAGCTTCTAGAGCATGACACAGAGTTTGGGCAATTTAAGGATCTTTTTGACACGATAAAGGTAGAATAGTGTCCGGAAAGCTCTGGGGAGTGTGTGCGTACAGCAGAAAGAACGGCGCATATCCAGTAACTTCATGCTTGGCGGCATTGTACGCGTACGTTACAAAAGGTAAGACGGCGCCCCAATTTTTGTGGTCAGCGGTGACATACATTGACAGCATGTTGGTAAGCGTTGGATTAGTCCGCTCCGTGAGGCCATTGGTTTGCGGGTGGTAAGGAGTGGAATGACGGTAGGCAGAACCACAAAGCCGTAAATGTTCTTAAACGACGTCGGCGGTGAATTGCCGTCCACGTTCACTGATGACAACCCGTGGAGCACCGTGACGCAGTATGACGTGATGCAACAAAAAGGATCTGCTGCAGTGGCAGATGGAAGCGTTTCCGTGTAACAAGTCAGATAATCGACGCATACTATAATCCAGCGGTAGCCAGCTGACGTCTTTGGAAACGGGACGAGCAAGTCGATGCCGACTTTTTCAAAGGGCAATGTCGGTGGTATAACTGGTTGCAAATAGCCTGCTGGAGCCGTCGTCGTTTGCTTGTGGCGCTGACAAACAGTACAGCTGGCGACATACTGTTTCGTTGTTTTCCAGAGTTTAGGCCAGAAAAATCTCTGGCGAAGTCGATGTAGTGTGCGTGCAAAGCCAAGGTGCCCGGACGCGATATCGTCGTGCATGGAACGAAGGACAGCAGGGCGTAGGTTTTCGGGCACCACAAGAAGCAATGGGGCAGCATCAACTGAGTAATTTTTTTTTTTGTATAGCAAACCATTACGAAAAATAAACGATGTTCCTGCAGACTCACGTGCAGCTTCCCGCAGAGATTGCAATGTAGGATCGCAACGTTGCTCGCTCTCAAAGTTACGGAGGTCGGGAAACTCGGAGGAGATGGAAATGAAATAGTCATCGAAGTCATCGTCGTCAGCCTTAGTGTGCGGCGAAGGGAGACGGGATAGGCAGTCAGCATCTGTGTGACATCGTCCGCTCTTGTAGGCGACGGAAAAGCTGTACTCTTGAAGGCGCAACGTCCAGCGGGCCAACCGACCAGATAGGTCCCGCAGTCCAACAAGCCAGCAGAGCAGTGAATGATGGTCGGTCAGTATCGTGAACGCGCGACCGTGCAAATACGGACGGAATTTCTGAATGGCGAAGACGACTGCTAGACACTCGAGTTCAGTAACGGTGTAGTTTCTCTCTGCTTTTGTCAGTGTCCGACTAGCATAGGCAATGACATGCTGGCGACCACCGCAGTTCTGAACAAGCACAGCGCCAACACCCACACCGCTGGCGTCAGTCTGCAGCTCAGTAGAAGTCTCCGGATTGAAATGCTGCAGAACAGGTCTAGAAGTCAACAAACATTTCAGCTGTCCAAACGCAGAGTCGCAATCAGCAGTCCACAAGTAGGGCTTGTCTTTGTGAAGGAGGGACGTCAGGGGAGAGGCAAGCTGCGCGAAATTCTTGATAAACGATCGAAAATATGAGCAAAGGCCCAAAAAACTTCGCAGGTTTTTCTTTCACCGTCTGTGGCTGTTGAAATCACGAACCGCTGCTATCTTTTCAGGGTCTGGTCGTATGCATGCCATCTTTGTCGACCAGGAAGCCTAGTACAAGCGCTTGACGCTCACCGAAATGACACTTTTTAGAGTTTAAAATAAGGTCCGCTTACTGGATACAGTGAAGAACGACCGACAGGCGCTGATTGTGCTCTTGAAATGTCCTGCCGTATATAATTACGTCATCTAAATAGCACATGCAAATTTCCCATTTGAGTCCACGGAGCACCGTATCCATAAATCGCTCGAATGTCGCTGGAGCGTTGCATAAACCAAATGGCATAACGTTGAACTCGAAGAGGCCATCAGGTGTTACAAAGGCTGTCTTCTCCTTGTCTGAGGGGTGCATTGGAATTTGCCAATAACCTGACCGTAAATCAACAGAAGAGTAATACGATGCGGAATGGAGGCAGTCTACGGCGTCGTCTATTCGCGGTAGGGGGTACACGTCTTTCTTTGTGTAGGTGTTTAGGCGGTGATAATCCACGCAGAGTCTCTATGAGTTGTCTTTTTTCTTGACTAGGATCACAGGAGCAGCGCAGGGGCTACATGATTCCTGGATCACTCGCTTCCGTAACATTTCTTCGACCTGCTCCGCGATGATTTTTCTCTCTGAAGGTGAAACGCGATAAGGCTTCTGGCGAATTGGCGTTGCTTACCCTGTATGGATGCGGTGTTGCATGCGAGACGCCGGTGGTGTATGGGACGCTCGTTGGTCTTGAGCAAAATCAAACACCGTGGCGTAGCGAGCCAGCACTCCTTCAAGTAGACACTGCTCACTAGAAGACAGTGACTTGTTAATCATGCGCTTCAAGTCAGCAGAATAATCATGACTGGAATCAGGGTTGGATTTCTTTCCAGTAGTTGCCATTTCGACCGTTCCAACGCTGACAATGGCTTGTTCGTCAAAGCTCGCTAATTTAAGTCTGAGAGGCAAATTTATCGATTGCGTTGAAACGTTCACTGTCCACAAACGAGTACAACCATCAGTGGTGACCACGAGGGAGCGGGGGACTATCACGTTTTTCTTGAGTGCGTTATTATAATCCGGCTTGGCTAAACCACAGCAGGAACCCGTACGAGGGCGAGGGGAGTTCACGGGTACAAACATTGCTGTCTGAGGGGGCAATCACACATCTTGCGACACAGAGAGAACGTCCGCGGCATCACTGGTGCTATCTGTTATGGGGGTTCGCGCATTGCGGCTAAGAAAAATCGTGCCAGTGCCACAATCCAAAGTTGCCCCCCACTCACGTAAGGAATCAATTCCTAATATAATCTCATGCTTTACGCGTGCAAGCACAGTAAATTCACTACGAAATGTCTGGTCCCCTACCATAATTGTAGCAGAACAAACACCAAGAGGGCGTAACATTTCCCCGCCAACTCCGCGAAAGGTAGCGTTCCGATCCCACGAAAACATAACTTTTTGTCCGAGACGATTTTTGAAGGCCAGACTCATAACAGAAACTGCAGCCCCGGTGTCAATTAAAGGAAAAGTACTCACACTGTCCACTGGAACACACATTTTGTTTTTAAACATGATCGCACAAGGGGGTCTTGATGAAGATGAATGTATTGCGGCCTCACCCCCGTCGGTCGCACCAGCTAGTTTCCCAGCGGCGGCGGTGACAACGAGCGACGACGAGGTGACGGAGAGCGCCGTTGTCGTGTCGGTGGTGGTGTGAGGCTGCGCTCGGAGACAGGAGAGTCACTGCGGTTCGCGCGCCCCTGCTGCAGCCGTTGGAAGGAACTGGGAAACTGCCAGGGCTCGTCAGCGGGCTCTCGGAGGGTATAGGCATTAAACCGTGGAGCACGCTGCTGGCGGCGGTGGCACACCACAGCTGTAGCAAATGCGGGAGTCACAGCTTGTCACGGGCGACATGGGTGTCACGGGTGAAAAGGAACTCGCAGGCTGGTTGTAGGAGGGAGGCGCCCGCGGAACAAATCGTTGTGGTGCATCGTGCCGGCGTTCCAGACTTGTCGGTTGCGGTCACCAGTTACTGCTGCCCGCACGGTCAGCACAGGCCCTGCGAGGCTCCCGGTAACCCTGAAGTGTCCAGGCGGCCGGTGGCACATGAGAGCGCTCGTCAAATGCACACTGATGGCAGACATGAGCGTCGTTAACAACTTTAAGGTGTGCGAGCTCTTCTTTAACCACTTGCCGTATCACAGAGATGTCGTCTTGGGCTGGGATTGGCACACTTGCAATAGTGGTGACATTGTCTAAGCGTGCGAACTTTGTTACAATCATTTTCATTTTCAGTGCTTCAAACGCCCGGCAATGTTTCCTCAAATCAGCTGGAGTATTAAGGTATTCTTTCGGGTTAAGAAAATTATAAACACCTTCAGCGATTCCCGTAAGGAGGTGCCCTACTTTGTCTTCGTCGGACGTGGTGGCGCTGACGATTCCGCATAGTTTGAAGACAGCCTCAATGTAGGTTGTACAAGTTTCGCCAGGTAACTGAGCTCGACGGGAAAGCGTCTGCTTAGCCTTCTTTTTCTTGGAGATCGGGTCCCCAAAGCACTTTGTAAATTCTTCTACAAAATCGTCCCAGCTTGTCAGCACGTTCTCATGGTTTTCAAACCAGAGGAGTGCGGTTATCGAACACACGTTAGAAAACCACGTTATCGAGCTGCTTCGCAGTGCTCCAGTGGTTGTGGCGACTCACTCTTTTGTAGTGCTTCAGCCAGTCATCGACGTCTTCGGTCGCCTTCCCCAAAAAGGTGGGTGGCTCGCGCAGCGGTGTCCAGTTACCAGACTGCCCTGTGTGACTGCAGTCTGGGTTGATGCCGGCGGCGGCGTCAATGCTTCTCCGGAATCGGCAATGTCCGCTGCCTGCGGTGGTAACCCGGCCAAGCGTCTACTCCGTCGCAAGTCGGTAGAGCGGGATCGTCCAGGATCGTCCAGGGTGTACCCAGCACCTCCACCAAAGATGTTACGAAAGATGTTTACAAATTGAAACGAGGTACGGGAGGAAGCCACAGGGAAGGGCCAGCCGGTGCGGAGTACAGCCGAGCTCACGCGCCCCCACTCTACTTCTTATTTCTCGGGCTCAGACGCGCAGCTCTGCGACAATGTATATATATATATATATATATATATATATATATATATATATACGTTACGTATATGTTACGTCGTCACAGGTGGTGGCCTGACGCGGTCGACCCTCACATGTCGACGTAGCAGCAGTGTTGGGTAGCCGCGTGATGTGGGATGTGATACGGCGGCTCTTAGCGTGTTCAAGGCGACGGCATTCTTTTATGATGGCGTCGATAGTCGAGACGTTGCCGAAAACAAGCAAATTGAAAGCGTCGTCGGCAATGCCTTTTAGCACATGGGCCACTTTATCTGCTTCGGACATATTATCGTCAGCTTTGCGGCATAGAGCCAAGACGTCGAGGATGTATGAAACATACGGCTCTGTAGAGGTCTGCACACGAGACGCAAGAGCCTTCCTCGCGGCAACCTTGCGCCCAAGAGGGTCGCCGAACAGTTCCCGAAGCTGTTCTTTGAAAGTGTCCCAACTGGTGAACTCGTCGTCATGCGTTTGGTGCCACACGCGTGGGGTGCCGCCGAGATAAAAGATGACATTGGCGAGCATAATGGTTGGGTCCCACCTGTTATTAGCACTGGCGTGTTCATAGAGCTTGATCCACTCGTCAACATCCTGTCCCTCCAGGCCAGAGAACACACCAGGGTCGCGATGTTGGGCAACCGTGACGATAGGCGTAGTCGGGCGAGCCGAAGCCGTTGCAGAGGCGGTCTCGTCACCGGGGGGCATGGTGACAAGCTAGATGTACCGACCACTTCGGAGTTCCGTGGTGAGGACGGGGATCGCTAACCTCCACCAGAATGTTACGTGTGAAAGGACACAGATGAAAGAGGCTATTTACAGGCTATTTACACAGGAGCCAGACAGCCAGGCCCACAATCGCTCGCACCAAGAGCACAGACACCCTTCGTCGTCTTTCGCGCGGCGGCTCGTCTCTTCAACATCTTTCGATGTTATCGTAATAATATATATAATGGAAAATACTTCGTGCAAGTCAACGGCCCATCAATGGGGGGCCAAAATAGGTCCACACAACGCCAACATATTCATGGGCATACTGGAATCAGTGTTTCTTGAGAGCTGCGCGCTAAACCCAATGTTTTCCAAAAGGTTCATTGACGACATTTTTCTAATCTGGTCTCACGGCGAGGAAGAGTTGTTGAAGTTCATTTCTGAGTTCAATGCCGTCCATCCACCCATCTTTCTCTCACACATATTCGGCTTCCGCAATCACTTTTCTGGATGTTAGTGTAAGTGTGCACAACAACAAGCTTATCACGTCAGTCTAAACAAAAACAACTGATAAGCACCAATACTTACATTTCCACAGTAGCCATGTAAAACATTGTAAAAGAGCAATCCCGTACGTGCAGCCAAGCTCTTCGTTTCAAGCGGATATGCACTAAAAAACAAGACTTTGCATTGAACTGTGAACAACTACGTAACGACTTACTACGCCAGCGTTATCCTCCCTTAGTCATCAGCGACGCAATTCAAAAAATAGACAACCTTGATCGTCGCACGCTCATCAACAGCAAACCAGCTCCCAAAGATTCGTGGACTAACGTATTCAGCATCAAATCATAACATACATCGTATCCTCCGGAAACATCATACCATACTCTTACAGAGTGAGAAAATGCGCCAAATTGTTCCTGAACCTCTCCTGGTGGTATACAGCCAGGTCACCAAACCTCAGAGACGTTGTCACGTCCTCCAAAATTCACTCAGCTAACTTCAAAGGCTGGCCACCATGCGGAAAACCTCGATGCAGGCTCTGCCCCATGATGAATACCGCTAATGTGACCAAGAGCACCGCGTCATCATTTTAATTCAAAATCCAAGGGGATTACAACTGCGACACTTGCAACGTTGTTTATTTCCTCTAATGCACCATTTGCCACGCACAAATACATCGGACAAATGGAAACCCCTTTTAGGCTACGCTTTTTAGGCTGGAGACCCCCTCTCCAAACATGTGAACACACTAGGCCATCTTTTCGAAAAATTTAAGGCCACTATTTTGAAATCAGGATTCCCCACTCACTACGACAGAGAAGCTTGTGAGTCATTTCTAATACGCAAGTTCAGCTAACTTTCAAAGGGAATAAATGAAAGCATAGGTAGGCTGACATGCATGCCTCACGAATAAGAGGCATTTTTTGACATGTTTGGTTCACCAATGAATATTTTTCCTGGTTGCTTCATGCATTTCCTAACGATTATACATAACAGATGTTATATGGCATATTTATGAAGTGATGTGTATATTGTCGCCACATTTATTAGAAATTCTCCTCACCCTTCTGTTATGTTGATGTTTATTACTTCACCTTGTCATATAATTTTTTTCATTCATCTTTTACTTTATTTTTCATACACGCATATACTTTGTACAAAAAACAGCTTACCCGCCAACACAAACAATACCACTTGTTTGGTGCTCCAATGAACATTTTTCCTGGTTGTCTTATGCATTTCCTAACGCTCATATATGTATATATTATATGGCATGTTTATAAAGTGATATGTATATTTCTGCATCATTAATTACAAATTCATAAATGACTTTATTTCTAACAAACTTTGTTGGGGTTCCTCCAGGCGAAAAGCTGCGACATACAGCTTGAATGTGCCTGAAGGCCTTCACATGACAGCAGTAAGTCTCCTATCGGCATACGTACAACATATGAAAAACTCATCTGTTAGGATATCCAATTACAGTGTAGCAGAACAAAAATGGAACATGTAAAGAAACATTCATCTTTTCAGATAATTATATAGCTTTTATTAAAAAAATCAATTACGCTGAGTGAACAACAAAGCTAGGATGCATATTGTATTATACATCCCAAAAGATGTCTATCAAATTTCAAAAATAAGCACAACAGGCAACATGTCTAGGATGCACCATATTATGATACATTGGATTATGAAACAGAGTGCAAACGGATATTACATGCAGTAAATAATTTAAAATAGAAATTACATTTCTTTTTATTTATTGTGTATTCAGCCCAGTTTACAAAAATACGCTCCAATTTGTTTTCGAGTCAAGGTACTTACGATAACATTTGCTTTCCCTAGTTTATTTAACAGTGCAGATAGAATGTGTCTTAGAGACTGGCAGGAGATAATTTGTGCGCCTGTATGGTACTAACCACCTGTCCTGGCTGCGGGTACGCGCGTCACTTTTTTCGCGTTCAATTCGTGACGTATGTTTTAAAAAGGTTCTACACTTTTCGGAGCCGAAGGAAAAGGAATGCAGTAGCCGGTATTCATAGAGATTAGTTACTCGTATTAAGTTATGTTTATAAAAAAGTTGCGGAGTAGAATGGAAATAAGGTATACATAGATTCGCTATATGTCGAAGTGCTCGTTTCTGAAGTTGAAGAAATGCAAAGATTATGCTTCGTGGTGGTAGCCCACACAAGCGCACAATAATTCAGATGCGATTCAAACAAGGCATGATATATTTGCAACTTCACTTTCTCTGAAAAAAAAAATGACGGCAACGGGATAATACACCTGCGGCAGATGACAGTGATTTCATAACTAGTTCAATCTGACATGTCCAAGTCATATCTTCTGAAAGTGTTACGCGTAATACTTTGTATTTCACCAAAGCTTTAATGGGCGCGCGCCGTCCACGAATAATACTTGATATGCATCAGTTACTATTTCAGCAATATCGTTTACATAGATATTAAACAAAATCGGGCCCAGAACGCTACCCTGTGGCACCCCTGATTTAATTTCCCTATACGAAGATCAGTATTTTTCTATAGCGACGCACTGCGTCCGCCCAGACAGATAAGATCGAAACATCAAATTTTCCACGCCACGGATACCATATCCCTCTAGTTTACTTATTGAAATTTGATGATTTAAACGATCAAATACCTTGCTATAATCAATAAAAATATCCAACGTTAGTTTTCGCGCATCAATGTTATTAATTGTTAGCTCCTTTTGGCATAACAAGGCTGTTTCGGTTGACCTGCCCGGGCGGAATTCGTGTTGACAGTTCGAAAGAATGTTATTCTTTGCAAAGAAATCGTTAATACGAGCAGAAATCATCTTTTCTAAATCCTTAGAAAATGCAGATAAATGGAAATAGGCCTATAGTTCCCCGAGTCATTTCGGTTACCATCTTTGAAAATCACTGATACCCTTGCTTTCTTCATAGCTGTTGGAATATTGCCAGATTCCAGCACAAGGCTAAATACAAATGCAAGATGGACTGCGATGACGTCAATTACACATTTTATAGTCGTGATTTGAAAACCATCTGCATCAACAGCATTGCTGTTTTTTCAGCTAAAAAACGTACGACAAATTTCAGCATCGTCAGTCGGCTCGAGAAATATGCTATGCACACATCTCTTAACGGCAGTGCCCGTGACCGCGTTGTCTGATGATGCCATCATGTTCACGAAGTGTTTATTGAAACATTCAGTTAAAGGGGCGCCCGACATCTTTTCATTGTCAACGGTTATTTCAGGAAAACTGCGGTTCACATTTCTTTGTCTGAGTGCATCATTGATAATTTTCCCAAGTGCTTTCTGGATGCACAGCTGCAAAAAGGCTCCCGTAATAAAGTGCTTTAGCCTTTCGCAGTTGTTTATTTAGTAGATTCCTTCACTTCCTAAATGCAGCAAGATCGCTTTGCTCACGCGTGCGCAGAAATTTATTGAACAGCCGATTTTTTTGTTAATCATTCGAACATGCTGAGGCTGCACCCAAGGCTTTCAAATACGTTTCTTAACATTTCCTGTTTTAAGTGGAAAAGACAAGTTTTATAGGCGACTGAATATGGAAAGAAATTCGTCGTACGCTTCACTAGCATCTTTTTTTATTATACAGAGAAGACCAATCTGTGCGCAGAACAAGTTTCAGAAAACTGAAACTAGGAAACCTTCGTAAAAAAAAAATGTTCGGAAATTTTTAATCAGAATACTGTCATACGAGTAAATATTCCGTTTCAAACATTTTTGCTGTACTAAAACTACAAATGTTAATTTTGTTTCTATTTAACAATTTATTGTTGTCTTATTGTTGTCTTGCTGACCCCTACCAACCAGTGAGGCTGGCGCAAGACTTGACAAAACAGTGCAAACCAGCTATTATGTCGTGCGAAACAGCATTGCTCACTTGAACGCAGTGGTTTCATCCGAGTTTTTTATTTCCTTGTGTGTTTGTTCAATGTGTGGCGTGCGCTTCACTTCAAATCTTGCGTGACCTAACGCACAGCTTTCATTGGCGAAAGGCGTGAGTGCAGTTTTTTTGTTATCGTGCAAGTTCACGGCTGCGGCATCCGACGCGCTGTCTCGTCGTGACGATAAATGCGGAACGCTCCGCGAAGAAACTTCGCGCTATGTTCGTTCACTCCCCGTAACACAGGCTCTGAGTGTCCAACGGGCACGAAAATTAGTAAGTCTAATGTTTTCTAAATGATAATGTGGGACAATGTTGGCCTTGTCTGATAACTGTTGGATATGAATAGAGGGTGTCGCCCGGAATTGCGAATTATTTCTGTGAGAAGGTTCCGCATGTGCTGCTATGCATTACGACTATGTGCTGGCCATAGTACTTTGGTCAATCGTATTGGTGGAATTATTCTATACGAATAAACGTTAAGTTGCTTTTGAAACCTTTGTGGCACTGTCATTTATTTCCATCCTATTCGCTCACCTTCCTAAAGAACCTACTGGAGCATTTGCCGTCAATAACAGCCTAATTATGATCACATTAAGACACAGCCACTCCTATAGTTTAATGACACGCTGGCGCTTCAACTGAGACGAGTCGCAAGCTCGGCTCAGCCTCAAAAGAAAAATAGATGCTGGCGTAGCGGTCGAAATGCCGGACGCTGAATAAATTCATACATTCTCGCCAAGAAGCAAAGATCTTGACGTCCCTGCCATTTACGGTTGTGACGTCACCTTTTATTTATTTATTTTATTTTTTTCTTGCGGTTAGTTGTCCCCTCGATACGTAGATGGCGACGATTGTAACGAGCCGCCATTTTCTTGACATGTGGGCTTCTATGAAAGCTACGCTACCAGCTCACATATACCTTGGTCGGTACATCACAACAAACAGGTTGTTGTCAGATTTAACGCTTAGCACTTCGTAATGTGGCGTGATGCAGGCGAATTCCTCAAACATATCACACTGTATGCCGCGCTTAACATGCAGTGCCACACTGCCCCCACGTTTGCCAGCGCGATTAATAAAATATGTGTGTAGCCGTCTATGATCATTATTTCATTGTGTTCCTGATAACACGTTTCAGAGAACATAATAATGTCAAATGAAAAAGTAAACTCGGAAAAAAAACAGTTAGTATGTCTTCCTTATGATCAAGTGAACGTGAATTCACGTGAAGTGTGAAAATATTTCTTGCGTTTGCAGGCAGAACAATTTTAGATGGTAAGCTATATTCTCGATACATCGTGTTGTCGAAAGAGAAGAAAATTTAACTTCTTTAGACACCGTAATTCGGGCGCTCTTTTGAAGTCAGCCTCCGAGGCAATGTGGATGACACCATTGGCCTCAGTCTTGCGTGCAAGTACTTTCCCATTTCGCGTCCAGACAAAGCGTCATGGAAATTCGCGCTTTCTTGCTAATGCCAGCGAAAGAAGACGCTTCAGGGTCGGACAGAGGTGCTCATTAAGAAATACTCTCGCATCATCACGAATTCCAACCAGGTTGTTTCGCACCCTAGCCTTCCGCGCTTTTTTGAGAACACTGTCCCTCTTCTGTCTGCTTCTAGAATAGACAACTACGTTAGATTTACCAGCTTCTCGGGTGGGCACACGGTAGCAAACTTTAATGTCAGAAGAAGTTATGAGTTCACCTAGTACATCACCAATTTTCCCTACTAGTTCAATTAACAACGCGTTCATTGTCCTGTTGTATAAATACCTGCGCGAGTATTGCTCAGATTGAACAACTCTCGTCTGAAGTTGTTAAATGACGTTTTCATTTCCCTTGCACTTAGCACGTAACTCTTCGTTAGACTTTCTCAGGGCTTCCCTTTCTTCTGTGGCTTTTCTGAGCCTCTTCTTCATGTCCTCATAAATTTAACGCTGTCTGTTAGAGACATTTCGGCGCGAAGTTCCCGGATTTCGCCTCGGCTTTCTCTTTCACTCATAGATTTGGTCATGTCTTTGCAAAGCGAGAACAATACTAGTGGATACAAGATATAACAAACAAATAACAGATACACAGCAATACAGAAATTCTTCCCGCCCTTCTGTTATGTTGATGCTTATTAATTCACCTTGTCATAGAATTTTTCATTTATCTTTTATTTTATTTTGATACACACATAGACTTTGTATAAGAAACAGCTTGCCCGCAAATACAAATAATGCCACTTGTGCAAAGAATGCAATAGAACGCAGTTCGTGGAGGGGCGCGATCTTGTACGCGTTCCAAAATCGAACGGAGGCGGTCCATTCTTTACGTCACGAAATAGGCGGTCCGCCATGTTCGCGAGGACGAGAGGAAACAAAGAGCCAATGAGCGAAGTGGACGCCTGCGTCATACTTTTGACGTCTGCTTGTGGACCGTATAACATACTTAGAAGCGTTTCTAACATGTTGAGAAATATTTGACTATTATGACTGACTAGCAAAATGTGTTGGTGTTGCTTTTCAAAGATTCAGTTTGGAATGCGAAACGACTTAAACAAATTATTGCGGTTAATGTCTTGAAATGGAGCTATATAGGTGGTGTCGCAGTTTTGCGAAACGTTAAGTGGTGGCGCTAGCCACTACCCCGTTTCAAGCAATGCTTTTATGCATGTCTCCGTCACTATTGAAATTCAAACGACGCGAGTTTTGAAGCGGTTGGTTCAGTCGAGCCGTTGCGTGCGGAGAGCCATGTAGGAAAACGTGTCAGCTTCTGCACCCGTTAAGGGGCCGCGCGTTTCCGAGGGCCAGCGGGAGACGGTGCTCGGTTTTATGGAGCAGCATCTCCAGCTGGCTTTAAGATCCAGTAAGCTGGGGCCGGGCTTCACCCTTGTTGACCGGCGACGGCTGTGGCAGCAGCTGGCCGACGTGTTGAACGCGGAAGGGCCCGTTGTGAAAACGATCGACCAGTGACAGGACTGGTGGAGGAAGCAGCAGGTCAACGAGGCCCGCCGCGATGCTACCGCTATAACCCAAGAGCAAAGGTGAGTGACCGTCGAATGGTGTGGGCGATTTGTCCTTCGACATTGGTGTGTATTTTCAGAAGCACTGGAGGGGGTCGCGCACCCGGCTTCCGGGGCCGAGTGCTCCAGCTGACGGGCACGGTCCGCTTCCGTGGCGTCACCGACCTCCCCTACCAAGAGGTAAGCACACTGCCGGCGTAATATCATGGGTTCCTGAATGGTGCCGACTTAGAGTTTGCCATTATCTGTAAGTGGTGCCTTTAGCGGAACGCGACACTGTTGGTGAACAGGAAAATAGCGTAGAAAGCTTCAGGTTGGTAGATCCTTTGGTGTCATTTTACGTGAAGGACATAAATATTCTTTATGCTCTGTTATCATAAGTGAGTCATGAATCTGGAAAACAAACCAACTTTGGCTGTAAATAAGAAATATGCGTTGCATTGAGGGCTCGGTATCGTATCTTGCCAACGATCAACAGCCGGCAAAAGGTTGGTTGGCCCTGAAAAGGGTTGTTTGGTGGTAAGAGATGCATTTGAGTAGATGACGGAAAAGTAGTTCCAACAGGTCCTTGTCTGTCCAAACGAAGAGGGCATAGCTTGTACATGACGCGTGACACTGCCAAAGGATGCCATCAGGCCAGTGGCTCTTCAACAGAGAGAGAGAGAGAAATCACTTTAATTTATCGTGCGATTAAAAAAAATGCATCGATGCCCTCAGTCCAGGGCGTCGGCGTGCTTCAGCGCTAGGCCGATGAAGTCCGCAAGGAATCGTTGGTCGTGGTGGTCAGTCACTCGGAGGAAGGGGTAGATGGGAGGATGAAGGTTTGGGTAAGGGGGGGGGGGGGTAGTTTTGGATGGCATTGCCATAGGATATGCGATGTGTTGGGAGGATAGACACCACAGTGGCTACAGCGAGGGAGGTGGGCAATTGTTGTGCACGTTGCAATTCTTCACAACAGCTTCCAGCGATGAGCTGGTTGCGAGTAATCAACAACTCATGCGAACAATTCCACCACAATTATTCATTTCAGGTGCTGCGAAGGATCGAACAATCCACCACCCGGCTCTCTGTCGCAGCAGAGAGGACGACAGCGGCTCAGGAGGGCAACCTGGAGAAGGTGCGCTCCCTGGCACTAGTCGTAGCTGGGCACCTGCAACAAGAAAGGAGGAAATAATTTGTTGTTTATTTTCACCTTTTCGATTTTATTTTAGTCATTTATTGTGTTTTGTGTTCTATGAGTTCAGTTTATCTTATTTATTGCTCTTTGAGTTTTATAACTTCACTTTCATTTTATGCACTTATTGTTGCTTCATTGAGTTTTAGTGTTTAAGTTTCATTGTTGCCTTGTATAAATAATACAGGAGGATTTTTTGGACAAAAGGCGTAATGCGTGCACCCATTTTTGTATTGTAGTATTTTCCTCTTTCTATTTATGCTAACCCAGCTGCAACGCCAGCATGCTTTCTTTTATTTACACATTTCGAACACGCCTAGTCATTCACAGTGGAATCACAACAAGTAGTTGTCGCTTGCTAGTTTTGTACTGTGATATTCATATTGCTTCACTATGTTTTGTGGCTTACTGCACTCATTATGAAGCGTTACCGCATAGTGTTTGCACTGTGATATTTTCCTTTCAGCACAGTGAGCCTAAGGTGCAACAACTACAATGTGGTCTTTTTTTTCAGAGCACCAAACTAGTCACTCTTCAAGTTGCATAGTTTCACAAATGAAAAAAGCCATCATCATTGCACCACGCCGGTAATTGGTTTCCTCTAGTTTTCGTTCCAAGTGAGTCATTTCAAAAATATGTTTCAAGAGTGACACGTTCTGGGTGCTGCGAGATTGCAGAGCCATTTATTCATGTTGTATCTAATTTATGTTCCATCACAGCTGGCAAGTGCACTCACCTTTCTACAATTATGATTCACCTGTTTTTTTGCATCGCACTACAATTGCTGCCGAGAAATGAATGCTTCTAGTCAGTGACTCATAACACTGAGAAGGGAACGGACGTACCTGTCAAAGTCATACTTTCTTGCAAGGTCACTTAAATGTAACTGCAGGTTTTATGTGCCGTGGTGAAAACGAATTGTGTGATGCTGATGTTGCAATGTTCTCACGTGCTTTGCTACGTGTAGCGTGCTGTATGTACAAGGTTCATGATGTACTTGTCATCATAGCATGTGATAAAGTTGACCTTTGTATTTTTTGTGCTTTTACGTTAATTTACGTCTACCCAATTGGACATGATGTGACGAGTGTAATGTCACAACACTCAGCGTTAGATTTTTTTGTGTGTTTGAATCCGCATTCATTACGCTTTACTTGCTTGCCTCATCTGCGTATTCATGCTTGCACGGAAGTTTTCATACACCTAGCACAAGAGGTGGCTAGGGGTGCGCGTCGTCATAGGTGATGATACGGCGTTTCGTAATCGACGTTTGACGTATCTTCGACGGCCGTGCAAAGCAAGAGTGGAACTCGAGCAACAGGTCACGCAGGGGTTGTTTGTTGTCTTCAGAAAGCGTTGTACTAATGTCGACGTTGCTTAGAGGTGCTTCAGTAGTGCCTATTGCCTCGGAAGCAAAACATTCAGTGACGTCGACGATCGGGTCGGCGTAGGCGATGACAGTACCGGGGAAAAGGTGGTGGTGTTCGTAGCTGGAGTTCGTGACAAGAACGTCACAGTGGCCATCATGTGGCCATCACCGGACGTTCGTCTGGTTGACCTCCCTGCCTTTCCTCTCTTCGCTTTCTCTCTCTCTCTCTCTCTCTCGAACCGACGCCAGTGGATACGGCATCGGGGCTGTTCGCGCAGCGGCAAGACCAAGACCGCGTCATCGCCTACACCAGTCGCCTCCTCTCCCCTTCATAGCACAAGTTCTCCATCACTGAGCGCGAATGCCTTGCTCTAGTATGGGCAGCTTAAAAATTTCGACCGTACTTGTTTGCCCGCACCTTTTCGGTCATCACGGATCACCATGCGCTGTGCTGGCTCTCGTCCCTCTAAGACCCGACTGAAAGAATTGGTAGCTGGGCACTAAAGCTTCAAGAATATAACTTTGATGTCTTTTACAAGTCCGGCGCCATGCACCAGGACGCCGATCGCCTATCACGTCATCCCGTGGAACCTCCCGACGCCACCGCCCATGATTCCGACACCTGTGTCCTTGCCATCTCCAACTTGAGTGATACACGCAATCAACAGCTCAGCAATGCTAACTTGCGGCCCATTATCGATCGCCTACGCTCAAACCACTCCGACCCGTGCCGCCACCTGTTCGTTCCCCATGACAATATTCTTTACCGTCGCAATACCAACTCCGACGGTCCCGTGCTTTTGCTCGTGGTACATATATACGACCCTCCGTTCTACTCTTCTACACCAGCTCCACGATGCCCGTACAGCCAGCCGGCCACCTCGGAGTATCCCGTACACACGACCGCGTGCGGCGTTGGTTCTTCTGGCCAGGTCTTTATCGTTCTGTGCGCCTGTACGTTGCTGGCTGTGTGTCCTGCCAACGCTCCGAGCGTTCGTCCTTGCAGCCTGCCGCCCCACTTCAGCCTATAGACATTCCAACTAGTCCGTTTTGCCGCATCCGCCTTAATCTCCCTGGACCATTTCCGACTTCTCTTTCGGGGAACAAGTGAATCGCCGTATAGCTGCTGACTACGCGACGTGATACGCATCACACACGCACTGCCGACCAGTTGCCCTACTGACGTTGCAGACTTCCTGCTTCCCGACGTCATCCTACACCACAGCGCTCCACGGCAGCTGCTGACTGATCGCGGTCGGTCTTTTCTTTCACAAGTTGTCGACGGCATTCTTCGCTCGTATTCCACACGTCACAAGCTGAACACCACCTACCACCCGCAGACATGAGCTGATTAAGTAAGCAGCTGTGCTGCGGCGTAAGTAGACCGACATGAAGAGAGACTCGATGACCACGAGAAGGCGCGTGTGAAACTGTGGTGTTGATGAGAAGCGCTTCCCGTGGGCAGCGCGTGCGAAGGGACACACCTGTAGCGCTGCACTGCCGATCCGGGCAGCATTGCATGTGTAGCGTGCGTTGGAAAATGTGACCCGACTATTACTAACTGAATGAACAAGCATGTTGTCAGCGCGCAAAGCAAACATGAATAGACCACACTGAATGACTGCAGACAACGACTGTCAAAACGCTGGCAGCACGCGCATACGCCGTAGCGGGCGAGGTACGTGCGGTCTATCGCTTCAACGGAAACTGAGCGGCGAATGCACAGCGCATACAAAGGTCAGAGCCGTGTGGAGATAAGAGACGGTGCGGGCGAGCGACGGGCGCGGTTGTTGGCAGAGTAGAAGTGCGCCCCCCCCCCCCCCCCCCGCTCCCTCCGGCGCTGCCTTCCCGCTTCCTTGCTTGCGCGTGGAAGATTGAGTGGGAAGTTCCCCTTGCGCCCGGTTGCAAGATAGACCTTTGGTGCCGTAGCGCAGCGTCGCCCCGCCTCCCTCCCTCCCTCCCTCCCATACCCCCGCGGCGTTCGCTCTCCGTGATAGCGCGCGTCCCCCGCACGCTTCCGCTCGGGCATACCGCGCACGGCGAAGATTTTATCTATACGGAACCTCACGGCGACGGCGACGACGACGGCAGAAATCCGGTTGAAGTGTCCATATAATTGCTATCGCAATAAAAGAGGAAAAGAGGAAGAGAGTGAGCATTGTGTGTGCAGCGAAGCACCATGACACCAAAGTCCCATAGCTGATGATGTGCGTTGAAGACATCTGACATAAACCAAGGGCCAGTGGTCGTTGCGTGAATAGGAGGCTGCGGGTGAGCCATTGGGGCTTACTCGAGACTTGCAAGCACTGGATTAAGAACATCCAGTACTTTCACTGCACTTCGCGCTGACGGAGTATGCAGCTTGATTAAGAGTATACGAAGGGTATTAATTAATAAGGGACCGAAGCATCACAACCACTTGCCGGTCTTCTTCGGGCAATTTAGCGGGAGTCGGCATTGTGGACTCTGCCGCGGTGCACTGTATCCTTTGATGTGACTGTGGTGCCGGCTGTGGCATCGGATGTGCCTCCGGCTGTGGCCTCGGCTGTGGCCTAGGCTGTGGCCTCGGCTGTGGCCTAGGCTGTGGCCTGGGCTGTGGCCTGGGCTGTGGCCTCGGCTGTGGCTTCAACTGTGGCGTCGGCTGTGGCGTCGGCTGTGGCCATGGCTGTGGCTTCAGCTGGGGTATTCGCTGTGGCTTCGGTTGTGGCTTCTGCTTTGGCGGCGGCTGTAGCTTTGGTAGCGCAGGCCAGGCTTCAGTACTGGTGTTCTCTGGCACGACCTTGTCAGAGTTAGACTCGACTCCGCCAGGCATAGGGGGCAGAGGAGGAGGAGTTGTCGGATGTACCGTGCTCTTCATAGAGGAATCTTCGTTCCTTGAAGTCTGACGGCGTCGGGAGCGTCGCTTTTTAATTGCCGCAACAGCTTCCCGACGAGACGAATGATCTCTTTCCATCTGCTTCAAGACCGCCCTTTCTTTCCTCATTTTAGGACAGTCCTTTGAGGTAGCATCATGGGACCCAATGGAATTGGGGCATTTGAGAGCCGTGGCTACGCAGGAGTCTGCAGCGTGGGGCTGTGCGCAGCGCGAGCAAACTCTCATGTTCTCGCACACAGCGCTCACGTGTGCCAGCCTCAGGCAGTTTCGGCATTGGAGTGGTCTTTGGATAAATGGACGCACGGGGTGTCTAAAGTGGCCCACCTTGACGTGTGAGGGAACAGATTCGCCCTTGAAAACCACCTTCACACAGCGGGATGTACCGAGTCGAGACACATGAGTAATGGCGCAGCCATCAACGGCTGGCTTAATTAAAATCGGCAAGTCGGCGCTGGAGATGGAGACGTCCACGTCGTTGATGACACCAGTAGTGGTATCGCTGTCCAAAAGAATTAACGAGCGGACCTTCATGCCGCCAAGTTCCGTAAGTTTGCTCAAAGTTATCCGTGCCGTCTCATGTACGACATCAATAGCCAAGACATTTTTTCGTGTGTTGACTCTGACATCTGTGACTTGATTTGGTGCCAACGCTTCGAGAAACACCGAGACAGACTGTCTGTTGAGTCGCCTCAGGTTGTCGGTAGCGAGTTCTGGTATAAATAGAGTTGTACTGACTGCGCTATTCCGTGTTGGTCCTGCAGTCGACGTGCTTGAAGACAGGTAAGCCCTGGTGTTTCTTCGTTTCGCCTTGCGGCTCCTCACAAACTGAAAGTCGTCATCGGAGAAGTCATCACTGCTGAGCGTGTAGACACTGGTATCGTTGCTGTCGGTGTCGCTGTGGAGGTCGGTCCGCTTCCTAGACGCAGCCGCCGCTGTAGTCGCCATCTCCAGCAGAGGCGCGGGGACGCCAACTTGCATCCGTGCAACAATCCACGACGGCTACCCGGAGATTTACAGAGAAATCAGGCGAAAACAGCAGAGCTAGAGAAGTAGCGTTCTGGCTCGCAGAAACTTCGTCTTCGTCCCGAGCAGGTGGAAGTCGGCGTTGGTTCGAACTTCTGTAGGGGCTGTGGGGTCAAAATGCGCCAAGATGGGAGGAGTAGTAAGCAATCTGGTGAGCGTGCGGAATGCATCGGCTTGGTCCGTACTCCACGAAAATGTGATTTCCTTCTTCAGGAGCTGTGTTAGCGGACGGACAATGTCGGCGAAGTTCTTGACAAAACGTCGGAAATAAGAACACAAGCCAACGAAGCTCCGGACGTCTTTGGCCGAACGTGGCACAGGGAAATGTTTCACGACACGAATATTGTCGGGATCAAGTTGGACGCCACGAGAACTCACACGGTAGCCTAGGACAGTAATTTCACAACGGTCGAAGCTGCACTTCGAAGAGTTCAACTGAAGGCCAGCTCGTCGAAAAACGCTAAGCACTGCCGATAGGCGAGTCAGGTGGTTCTCAAATGTTGTCGAAAAAACGATTACATCATCTAGATAACAGAGGCATGTCGACCATTTTTAGCCACGAAGCAGAGAGTCCATCATTCTTTCAAACGTGGCGCGGGCATTACATAAGCCAAAACGCACAACTTTAAATTGGAAAAGACCGTCTGGTGTAACAAATGCGGTCTTTTCACGGTCCAGGTCGTCGATAGAAATCTGCCAGTATCCTGAGCGGAGGTCGATGGATGAGAAGTAGGTAGACCCGTGTAGACAGTCGAGGGTGTCATCAATCCGCGGCAGTGGGTAGACGTCCTTACGTGTGACTTTGTTAAAGTGACGGTAGTCGACGCAGAAGCGCCAGCTGCCATGCTTCTTTACTAGGACGATAGGTGATGCCCAGGGACCACAGGAAGGTTCAGTTACGTCTTTCGTGTTCACCTTATCAACCTCGCGCTGAATCACTTGCCGCTTATCATGGAACACGCGATAAGGACGTCGTCGGATGGGGATGGTGTCCCCAGTATGATTCCGAGGAGTTAGAAGGGATGTCTGTCTCAACGGGTGGTCATCAAAGTCAAAGATGTCGCGATAGGACATCAGCAGGTGCCGGAGATCAGCAGCGTGTGCAGGGATGAGGTCAGTCGCTATGATTTTGTCAAAACTGTCATCGGCTGAACTAGGCGAGGTGGTGGCCGTAGCGGAATACGAAGAATCATCAGCAGCGAATGACGAAATGGCGTGCTCATTGACAGAAGAGACGTTTTCCAGAGCCAGCAATGCTTACCGGGATAATTCGCGCGCACCAGCTAAAGTTCAAGATGCGCAGTGGCACTGTGTTATTAGTGATGGTAACGAGGTTGTGGGGGACGTCATTATTTCGGGCCAATAGAACATCGGATATTGGAGTGAACAAGTAATCACCATCGGAAATGGAAGGCAGCTATATAGGGACGTCAAGTTCATGTACGTACATAACGGCTTGAGGTGGCAGTCGAACGTGACGATGGAGCACAAACGCGGTTAGCGTGTGGGCGGAGCGTCAGAATGAAGAGGCAGGTCGAGCTGGAGCACACCACTTCCACAATGAAACAGGGTGGAATGGGCTGATAGGAAGTCCCTGCCAAGGATGAGTTCATGGGAGCACTGCTCGAGCACAGCAAGTAGTACAGTCGTGGAGCGGTCGGCGACACTTATACGTAGTGAGCACATCCCAAGTACAGGAAGCGTTCCGCCATCGCCGACACGAATCATTGATAACGTGGGTGGTGTGAGGACCTTCTTCAAGCGATGGCGAAGCTCTGAACACATCACAGATATCTGTGCGCCCGTGTCAACAAGAGTAGCATCGTGGACACCGTCCACCTTAACGCCTATTAGGTTACGTCTAGTCGGAAGTGTGGTCAGAGGATTTTGAGGACAGGTCGTCAATGCAGCGTCACCTCCGGGCGCTGCATCGTCTAGTTTTCCGAAGGCAGGCGTCCAATCGGCGACGACGGGCGGCGGAATTGCGGCGAGCGAGATGACGGACGACGAGAGAGCGGCGAACGCGACTGCATTGTGTGCATGCGGAGATGGTGAACGCCGATATGATATGACGGGAGCTTCATTGCTGGTGGCATGCGATTGTGCGAAATGAGGTTCGAAACGGTCAGGATCGCTCTCATGGCGACGGTTATGGGCATAGGACGCATGAGAAGGCCAGGACCAACGGCTGTTGCAATAGCGGGCGACGTGAAATATACGATGACAGCTAAAGCAAATAGGCCAGTCATCGGTAGACTGCAGTCCTCCATTCGGCCGGATTGCGACGGCGTAGCAGGTGCCCCGGGCCTTGAAGACGGTCAGTCGGGCACGAGCAAGCGACGGCACACACAGATTTCATGCCAACACTGGACAGCTCCTGACGAACGATGGCTTGGACAAGTGGTATCATCAAGAGTAGACTCAAAGGCGTGGGAGCACATGGAAGTAGGAGACATGGCCTCAATTTCGCGTCGGATTATCTTCGTCACGGGCTCCTCGGTGAGCGGTACCTGTGGTACAGGTACGTCTTCACACGACGATGCTGTTGCCGTGTTGGTCAGTCGCACGAACTGATATACGACGCGTATATGCGATGCGTCGGCTTTTGCCGTTCTCAAAGCACTTGTACTATACCGTATGATGGAGTCGACCGTGTTGCTGTCCTTGCAAATGAGAAGATTTAATGCATCATCTGCAATCTATTTTAAAGCATGTCCCCCTTTGTCTGACTCCGTCATAGATAGCCAGCGCCTTATTCGCCGCGGCCGTACGACCAATGGCCTTTCCAAACAAATTACGCATATTTTGCTTTCAGGAGTCCCAACTTCCGATTTCAGCTTCATGATTCTCTAACCAAATTTTTGCTGTTCCTTGTAAGTAAAAATATAGGCAGTGTCTTGTTACGGTATCAACCTGGACAAGCGCACGCCTTGGAGGTTTCCCGCGAGGCGGTCCATTAATCAGCGCACGCAGTGACAGCAATGAGGCGTGTCATAGACTGTGACGCGCGAACAAAGGAGCTCGCGTCGATTCAACAACAACCACCACCATCGATGGAAACGGTAATTACCGGGAAGATTACTACCAAATCCTGATCCTGACAAGAGGTCCGTCACGCAAAGCCCGCTAATTGATGAAAGCGGCCATCGTCGCCCAAAACCGTGGGAACAGCTTCGAGCTAAGTTTCCCAGGTAGCCACGCATACTCAGGAATGCGGGGACGGGGGTGCGGCATTGGAGGCGGGCCCAGCGGAACGGATTCAGAGATTGGGATTGGCCGAACTACCGACATCAGATTCCCCAGTCCTGTCTCCTAAGGAAGACGAAGGGATTAAAAGCGGAGATGTGTGGTGCAGTGGGGTGGTTCTGACGTGTCCTAATGTGAACTCAGACGTTCAATAGAAAGTTTTAGATTAGGGGGACGCAAGCGTTGCGGCCCGATAGCGCTTGGGGCCACGGTACTGCGCATGTACAGACCCCTCTGCGCATGCGCAGTACTGTATCCCCTAGCGCTAGGGTGCCCCAACGGTTGCGTCCCCCTAACCTTAAACTCTCTAATATGCTCCTTATGGATGGGCTTCCGTACCAGGGGCCAGTGTAAATAGACAGTTTTAGTTTAGCGTGGTTACCGCAATAGCGGGCGTACCGGAATAGCGGGATTGAAATGCGCATGCGCAGAACGCTAAACGACCCATACCGTTTACCGTGCGCACGCTACTTCTCAGAGTTAACGTTACCGTGTAGCGTGGTTTACGTAGTTTACGTAAAACATGGCGGCAGTCCCGGTCGCCCGCTTCGAACTGAATTTGGAGTTGTTTTTGTAGAATTCACTTCGTTCGTAGCAAATGACTGCGTAAACGGCTTTTGCTTAGTCTCATGCCGCTTCGCCGAGAGAGAGTGTTATGGCTAATTTTGAGGAATTTTCGAGATCGCTTCTCGTTTCGAACGCGCCTAAGCCTAACGAGAGAAATTTTCTCCTAGGGTGCCTTGATGCCAGCGTCGCCGTTCAGGGTGGAGACAACCCCGCTGGCGCCGCCATATTGAATCACACGAGCTCAGAGCTACGCTTGCATTCATAGTGTTACTCGCGGCGCGCTTCCAAGTGCTTTGCCTTGATGAGAATTTTTTTATCGGTATCGCATCTGCACTATCTTTATAACCAATAGCCGTTAACTCGTCGAAGGTCGAAGACGTAAATGTATGGCGCCGGGAACATGCCCCAGGTTGCCTAATTCAATCACGTTTAATATGCCGTGTGTATGTTTGAAATACGCACTATTTTTTTGCGCTTCGATGCTTGGTATATAAGGTTTGCGACCCCCTGTGTGTGGAAGTTTTTCTTTTTCGCTGTTGTATTTTGGCTTACACGTCACGCCTCCTTTACCGTAGCCAGCCACTCGCGCACGGTGGTTAGTTTCCCTTGCGTTGCGCGTGCTCTTCGCGTTCGTTGCAATTATTTGACGATATCTACGCGCAATTTTGCTTTTTTTTTGCCCACAAAACTGTGTGCTGACAGGATTAAGCTGGTGTAAAAATAACTGCGATGTGAAAATAAGGTTTAGTTAGTGCTGTAGAGAAAAATGTAACGTAACTTGTCTGTGTCAATCTTGCGTAGTACACACAAGAAACCAAACGACGCACAAAATACATTTACTTAGTAATGTCTAGTACAGTCAATCATGAAAGAGATATTTACATGAAAAATTATATGTACTGTGTGGCGCCTGAAGGTTATGTTGAAAGACGAGATTTTTAAAAATTCGCAAGGTAGGCTCGACACACACAATTCGGGATAGGGAGAGTTTTTTTTTTTTATTTATTCATTACATGGCAGATCTGCCCCGGGTCCGGATGGCATCACAAGTAAGCTTTTGCGAAACCTGGACGATGATGCCATAGACATAATCACGGTCAAAATTAACAGTCACTGGAGATCCGGCACGGTCCCACTGGAATGGAGGTAGGCCACGGTGACGTTTATACCGAAACCTGGCAAACCACTAACAAAGGAGAACCTCAGGCCCATATCACTTACATCATGTATTGGCAAGGTAGCCGAACATGCTGTTCATAACAGGATAGTAGAACACATAGAAAACCAGGAGCTTTTCAGGCACAATCTCATAGGTTTTCGGAAGGCATTATCCACACAAGACGCCATGCTCATGATCAAACGTGCTATTATTGACGACCCTAGCAGGGACGTAAAGGGCCTCCTGGGTCTGGATCTTATCAAAGCATTTGATACGGTGGTACATAAACATATCCTGCATGAAATCTCAACCTTGAACCTGGGAAGCAATTTTTACGATTATGTGAGGTCCTTTTTAGCTAATCGGACAGCTCGGGTCAAACTCGGGACAGTCACAGGCGGTCCATACAATTTAGGCAACAGCGGCACACCACAAGGTTCGGTATTGTCCCCACTCCTCTTTAACATTGCCATGCACAGGCTCTCGGAGGAAATGGCCAAAATCCCGAGCTTGGGACACGTCATATACGCTGACGATATCACAGTTTGGGTCCCCAGGGGGTCACTCACTGCACTAGAGCAGACACTACAGGCAGCCGTAGACACCACAGAATCCTTCCTTAAGGGCACCGGACTCAGGCTATCACCTAGTAAATCTGAGCTGCTGCTCTTTAGACAGGGAAGACAGGGTGTTAAGAACTTTGCGCCTTTAGAAACTCTGCCAATTAAAATCACAGACAACACAGGACGGGTCATACCAAGAGTGGACACAATTAAAATTCTGGGTCTTCTCATTGACGCAAGGAGCTGTAATGTTACGGCTCTAAACTGTCTCACAGGGCAGGCCAACAGTAATTTAAGGCTCCTGGGCAGGGTCTCAAATCGAAATGAAGGAGGACAATCTCATCAGAGCATGTCAGGCATTCTTCATCAGTCATCTCACGTACATTGCATCATATCTGAAGTGGGGGAAAGGCGAGAAGGCTAAGCTGAACGCACTTATACGCTCCGGACTCAAAAGGGCTATGGGGCTCCCGCACGGAACGAGTACCGAACTTCTCAACAAGTTAGGACTACACAACACTATAGATTATTCCGCTGGCTAAATTTTTTTCCTGGGGCGCTTTTGTTTGCCTACTATGCGGCAAAGCATCTCTACAGGGGCAAAAGATTCGTCAGCCGTTGAATTGATGGGAAAGAGCTTGTGGACCATGCTAAAAATGGACACGAATGAGCAGCTGTGATGCATATTTGCGCACTGGCGTATAAGGAAAGATGATGGTGTCAGAATCTGCAAGAAGGAGTGGGCCAAATGGCTTTATGGAGTGCAATCGAATCACTAAGAACTGCTGCGCGTGCCCCTTTTTCTCAAGTTTCGGCGCATCGTAAAGTGTTTCATTTCATAGTTATAAAGATAAGGTATTTAGAAAGATTTACTATTGGGCAAATTTTTGAGACACAAGGACATCGTCAAATAGAGCACTTGTTACTTGTGTTTACTTGACAGTGCAATGTGCCAACAATGCGAAGGCTTCAAGGCTTGAAGGCTTGAAGGCTTATCAGTGAAAAAAAATTGAAAGGGAAAACTTATGATCTACAGAACGTGTGACGGAACGAAATAAAGAGGAAAAGAAAGTCCCCGTGTTACAGCGAAAATCTGCAGCTTCGTCTCGTTTAATGAACGATGCCATTTTAATTTTAAATGCATAAGCATTTTTATGCCTACCAAATGAGAAATTTGTCCGTCCGTCACGTAAGACGAATGCAATGGCTCATAACCACGTAAGGCAGAAGCCACAAGCGCTCAGCGAAGTGAAGCGAACAGCGCATACATTCATTGAGGTCACCCATACAATACACAGAACAGCACATGTTTCAATAAAGAACAAGTTCAAAACAAGCAACCAAGCCATGAATAAAACATTGCATGCCCCCCTCAGCAATTGTAGTCGTAGTTTTGCAACAGCTTAGCTGGATATCCAGGTTGATAAGGACCGATAATAGTTGATAAGGGTCGGATCGTGTTCGATAAGGTTGATAACGATTGATGAGGGTTAATAAGAGTTTATGCTGGTCGAATCAAATTTCATAACATTGATAACGACACCGGGCTGCGTGGCGATCAACAAGCGGCACAATGCTTGTGCATACTTAGGCAACTCCCAGAGGAGTTTCTGCGTGATTTCTTTTTTCAGTTCGGAAGTATAACTAAAATCATGCGTGCCTGTTAAGTGTACGCAAATCTCGCACGCTATACGCGAAGCTAAGGCTGTGAAGGTTTGAGAAAGTGGAGCCGCAACCGCTGAACTACACAGGGTCAAATGTTGTAGGGCCTGCTGTGAGCCACACGATTGCTTAGCTGCGCAAATAGGTAATCGCTTGACAATACTTCTCGGAGCCCCGCCTTGTCGGGAATATTTTCTCTCGTAAGGTGACTCTTACAATGTCCTCGTAGCGCAACAAAACACTGGTCTGACAGTCGTTTGGACATGACTAACCTGTTTCCGGGCTTTTAAATGCTGTCGCACCAAATCGCTTGGAAATACGAAGAAAACATACAATGGGTTTGTTTCTCCACAAACTCAATCGTACTGTGGGGAAACAAGCTTCTAGTTTATGGCAGCGCTATTTCCCGTACACAACTTTTTTTTTTATTATTGTGAAAGCAATTATATGTACAGTCCAGGGACATTTACGCCGACATCATCCGCGTCGCCTTCGCTGTCCCCGCGATGTTCCGTATGAAGTCCGAGTGCGATAACAACGTGGCCGGATGCCGTATGTTGCCGGTGCGAATGGAAGCGTGCCAGATTTACCTGACAAGCCTGGTGGCTGAATCTCGAAGGTTATGAAAAACGGCGCACAACAATGTCTCAAGCAAGCACGTCTCGCTGTGTATTGTGTGTATTACACGGACAAACAGGTTCACGCAGGGTAACGTTTAACATCAACTCACCACTCTCGCATTGCACTAAATGCTCAAGAAATTAAACATTTACTGTTAACATCACCGCGTACTATCGTCAGTCAAAGCAAACAGCAGAGAAAGCTTCGCTTACTCTGCTTCCCACACTGAGTCGGATCCATATACTTTTATTGCGATTGCAAATATATGGACACTCCAGGCACATTTCCGCCGTCGTCGTCGACGTGATGTTTCGTATAATGTCCAAGTGCGATAACATCATGGCCGCGCGCCGTATGGTGTGGGTAAAGTGAAAGGGTGAGAGGGTGAGCAGAGAATGGTTGCTCAGTCTCGCGTGCGCAAGGAAGGAAGGCGGGGAAAAAGCGCTCCGTCTTCCATCGCGCACAATGCCGCAGGGAAAGTGGGGGACGTTTTACTCCCGTGGCGGCTACGTATGACGCGCCTGAGCGCGGCCGCGCGGCCCCGATCTAGAAAGCGATCTGCGCTGGGTACAAAGTCTAGGCGGGCCGATGGCTGGGACCCTATAACGTAAAACTATTCCAATCTGTTTTCCTTCCAATCTCCTGATGTCCAATTTACGTAACCGCCAACGCAAGCATCGGGCGGTGACTCGCAGCGTTGTTTGAGAAGGCTATTGAAACGCTCTCCTATTTTATAGGAAGTCACTGTTCTTTGCTTTAAAAAGGAATAGCCTTGCTTAACTTCATATATATTTCATACCTGATTAGCTGACCAAGGGCGAGGAGCACGCAGAAGTGGAGGCGGTAAGGTGGGGCCGGACTAGCGCAGTGAAAGCTGATAACCTGATGAGGAGGGTGTTGCTGGCGTGTGCGTTTGCCCTGCTTCTTCTTACTTAGCTTTCGGTCTCTGCTACAAAATCAGGCCGGCGTGCAACGGAAACGTAATGAGGCAGCTAAAACGAATCTTCAGTGAAGAAAATTTGACATAGCGATGTCGTTTACGTGCCGAAAGGGCTACGACAACCATGTAATGTCACACAAAATTTTTAATACAGGCAAATAAATCCATTCTCCACGGCAGCTCCGACTAGCCAGTGCCAGAGCTATCGGCGGGTACCCACCTTCTATTCATGTCGGAACGGGGCAGTGTCCGGCTATTAAAAAGAAAAGTAAGTTTTGATCGGCGTAATACTGCATCTTTAATGCGTACACGCCACTTTGACGCAGTGATTTTTCACGGTTTTTGGACGTCAGGTGACAGACAGGCGAAGTGGTCGCAGCCCGAAAACTTTTGACCTTTCTGTTGTTCGGTCTCACATGCATAATTAGTGTGCACACGTCATATAAGAGTCGGTAGCTGTCGCGGTTCTTTAACAGCAGAGGTGTTTAAGCCGAGCATTAGTCCGTAACCTGCGAACAGAAATTGTGGGCCGATCCTGGCGGTAGTGCAGAAAGGGTCCAAGCGCAATGACACACATCTGTGAACTGGCGAAGCTGAGCCTGGTTAAGTCTAGGTAAGCATGGTTGGGACTGCTTAAGCTTAGTCTGTCATCGATATACAATCGATAGTCAACCAGTAGCTAATCTATAATTGATAAATGATCAATAAATTCCGGAAAATACTAGGGATGACTTGGTAGTGCTTAGCCTAGCCCAAAAGCCAGGCCAAGCTAGGTGCCCATCAGCTCCGCTTTCTCTGTAGCACTGCGCCTCCCGTGCAAGCTACGCTAATATTTTTCCTTTACGTTGCGTGAAAGACGAGTGAAATTTGGCAATCATGGAGGCCTGATTGCAAAAAAAAATGTGGTTGATCCCTCTTATATAGGAATCGGTATAGAACACGAAAGTGAAACGTGTCTTCACAGAAGTAGTGTAATGTTTATTGCACATTGATATATAATGTCTATTGGTGTTTTGTGGCTAAAGCGCCCTTAGGCGTTGATGCACCCACGCTGACGCCTGGTGGCACGTCTCCTCCATCACGACTACCAACGTCGATGACCATGAGCAACCGTCGTGCATATGGAAGCTGCACTACGCTGCACACGCTAGCACAAGGCGAAAGACGAAGCACGTAACTGACACACTAATACAACGCGCAAGACAAAGCACGTAACTGAATCGTCACCGAGTCAAATCAGCGCGTACAGCGCGTCGTAATTGCAGCCTCCGCGATCAACTTCAGAAACATTTTCAGAGCTAATTGCGGAGGCCACGCTCCGCTGTGCTGAGTACGGTGAACGCCACTACCAACGCCACCTAGGTGGCGTTGGTAGTGCTTCTTGATGCCAGCGTCCCTTCGAATGCTGGCATCGAGGCGTCGTAGTGCTGAGACGACCGAAGCGTTCACTGTCGGCGCGCGTTAGTGTCATAATGCAGTACTTCTCTTTTCTGCTCGTAGGCGGCGGCACCGGCCCGAGCAAGAGCGCGGGTACACGGAGGAGTGTTAGATATATAAGGCGCGTCTGTGTAGCGCTCTGCAAATGCGTTTGTGGCGCAATGGGTTAAACGCTCGGCGATCTATCGTCGCGGACCGAGAGGTCGTGGGTTCGATTCCCAAATTTTGCATGTTTGTGGAACTTTTTCTTCTGGTTTCTTTCTTTGTATTATGTTCTATGACGTATTTCCGTGACGGAAATACGTCAGTGAAGTCTTGGTGGACCCCGGCATAAAACACTTTCGTGTTAATAGAATAGAAGCAGTTTGGAATAGCTTTTCGTTAAAGGGCCCCTGATGCCTTCGTGTGCGGTGTATTCTCGGCGCAATTAGTTCGCGTTGAAGCTAGAAGTAGCACGATGGACAATTCGCTCGCTGTTGCTCCCGCTCTCCCCCACGCCATTGTTTTGACAGCGAGTGCCCGCGCTTATCGAGAGAGATGTGTTCGTGTGTGATTGTGCGCGCGTGGCAATGTGCAGGTTAATTTAGTTAGTAAGCGAATGTTTACAGCAGTTTATGCAGCTGATAAAACGACTAACCTTAGTTTGCACAGCTGTCTAATAAATTTCTGTCGCAATCAGTGATTCGCCTGTTGGGCGAAATTGACCTTATTGTTAATATTATTGTAGTAAATATTATTATTACTTATTACGCTCAAGCCAGGCGCAATACACATACAAGTTTCGAATACAGGCGCAGTTCTGTCTTATTGCGACTGAGTGCCGATAATTTTTTTTCGAGCAAATGGGGCACAGCGTGTCGTTTACAAAAAGCAGCATGGTGTCTGCCACTGCGGATACGGTGGCATAGACATGTTGTAAATCCGGTTTTCTATTGGATGGCGCAGATCAGAACGCAGAAAGACAATTTCGGGTGGTGGGTCGATTCCTTGTTGGAAAAATGTATATATTCTCTCGCGCAAGCCGTAGCTTTAAAAGTGAATCCAAAGTACAAGTGCCCAAAAATGGTGGTATTAGATAGTGTGCGCTCTTTCCCGTCTCTTGTTTTCTTCCTATTTGTTTTGGGCAGCGTCTCAATACATTAACATAACGTCACTGTCTCGTTCGACGGAAACACCTAAACATTTTGGCAGTGGTAGAGTCATCTGCGTTCGGCGTTCTTGGAAGTAGTCCCCGTCCGCGGTGATCAAAAAGCACAGCGCTACTTCATCTTTCTTTTCCTTTTATTAAACGTGCAACATTTAACGGTCGTGCGCGACGGCGAGTATTACAAGCTTTTGCGCTGTAGTCGTTTTTTGTTGAAAGTTGCACACGTGGCTCCACTCTCGTGCGGCCGAGACATGGACTGTCAGGGTATGGTCATTTATCGGACAATGCCAGGGCTACTACTTTGTTTTCTCGCCAAAAAACCGTCCCACCCCCCTAGTTGGTCAAATAACAGTCACAACCTTACCACAAACAAGACAATTTGGCTTTGTGCTTTTGAAAGCGGATAGTGATAGTCTATCAACTTTCTGTCTTTGGATCTTAGCACTTGCTTTCTTTCTAGCCCATGCTGCGCTAGAAAAAAAGTCGTCAGAAATTTTTTTTTTCTGGTTACAATAAGCATTCTCAATATGAAGTTGTTAAAATTTTCGACAGTATTCGTCTTTTCCCGCAATCCGACATGTGCGGTGGTGTTGTGTAGAGCTTCGGGAAAAAAAAAACGGTCAAATACGATATGTAGCAGCTGATTGATGCACTCTCGTTAAATGCTAAAAGCTTTTTGAGTGGCATGACACCATTTACACACCCTTACGTTGTCATTTTCTTGGCACATGAAAAATTTGTGATCTCGAAATCAATGTTCAATGATTTAAGTGCTGCATTGATTTGCTTCTTTTATTTAATCTACTAAGCTTGAAAATGCCACTAGTCAGACATAATAGAGCACAGAGAAAAGGCACAACTGCACGCGGCATGGTCTTATCCTTACAATGAATTCGCCAACGAGACAGATCATGAATTCAACTACAAAATGAAATACAAACTACCAATGAAATGAGGGAAAACCACTAGGACACACCAAGTTCGACAATCTTATCGTTAACAGGTGATTGAAGGGTGACGCAAGGCGACAACTGTTGCATATGACGGCGTGCATACGACTAGACCATCAATATAATAACATGACTTTAGTGAGCCAAGAACCAATATGCAGGCCATGCGGTAAAACTTTATTATAGGAACACATTTTCAGCATTGTTCGTACAACTCAACGCTTGAAGCCTGTGTATATTTGCGGCGGTACGTATATGGTTTATTGCTGCTTGGCCCACTTTGGTTATTAGCCTGCGTAACACCGTGACAAAATTTTGCCTCATCGCACGCACATTTAAGCCTTCTTGAAAACAGAACCAGGACTATTCAGTCACTGGAACAGCCTTTCATTTATTTCTCACACAGTCCCATATTCGCTCGAGGAGGATTATAGCGGGGAGGATGTATACACGCATTAAAACTTTTTTCAAGGTAACATTATAAGAAGTGATACCCAAACCAAACAAGATCTAAAACAGAGAAACAAAGCACCAGGGGCCGAATTCAGAAAGCTTTTCGATCGTAAGTACTGCACCACTATTGGCTGACACCTGCTTCCACGAACAGTTTTAGCGTGAGAACGTTTTTGTGAATCCGGCCCGAGTATGTAGCATACAGCAGTTACAATGAGCCTAAGAGAAACAGATATTGAAATTAAAGGCGTGTAAAATTGTTATACATTACCAGGAATTTGGGACATCGCCGAACAGCGCCTCTAGCGGCCGCCTCTGAAAAAATACGCGTTTTCTATGGGAGAGCGTCGTTTTTTCCAAATAACTAATCATAGAAGCCATCTTAAAATATTCCCGTGGAAATAGGCTCCAGGCGCATAGCCCGAAATCTCATGCAAGTGGTACCATTACTTACGGCAGAAAATCCGTTCCAAATTGCGGGCGAAGTTTCAAGTATTGGAGTCTATTGAAAAGCCAAAATTTTGGAGGATTTTTTGGCCAATAAAAAGCAATTTGCGATGAACCTATTGCATTGATTGACGTATTTCTGCGGATTCATCAACTTCAATGAATCAGCTTTCAGCTAGTTGCAGCAGCAGCTCTTGAAATGGCAGAAAAGTTGTTCCAAAATCGCAGTTTTCATAACAAGGTCACATAATTTCTTCTGGTACGTATATAAAACTAGTTTTCGCCTCCGCCAGCACGTCGAACCGATAGCCGAGCGTTCTGCACGACCACAGATTAGGATCACTGATACCACGATTGTGAGTTCGCAGGTTCGAAGCTAGCTGCGCCAAGCATCTTCTTATCACTTTGGCGGTTTTCCGCCAGATGGCATGTTCCGAAATGTTCCAACGTCTTCCTAAAAAAAAAAAAAAAAAAAAAAAAAAATAGCTGGCTGGTTTCGAGAACATGCGAACGTGCTTCCAAACATCTTTTGCACTTTAGGTATATTGTATTTTGGAGAATAAACCCAGGTAACGTGTTTTGAAAGTCCATTTCTTTCTTAAGGCTAATATTTACGAAGACATTAATAAGAAATATTTTGCCTTTTCAGCTATGTCTTGGGAAAGGCATGTTTGTGCGACTCTTGTGCGGCTTGAAACCTACCACAAAAATAAATAGCGTCTAGTGTGTGCAATTAAAAGACACAGAAGTAGAAAAGTTGGCTGCAGCCCCAGACGTAGTATTTTTACAAAGGAATACAGTTGAAGCTATTTGACTTAGTATATTTGCATTATATCACAGCAGAATTCTTGCGTATACCTGATTTTCGATGCAAATGAAGGCTGTCCGAATTATTGCACAAGCTTGTTTGCTTAGTACAAACCAGTACCTCGAAACAAACATTCTACCCTCAATATGCAGCGCACGTGTCTTATCATTTGAACCATTCCCATATACCTTCACAAAATTCCAGAAATACTAAAGGTCTTCATATGTTTTACCCTTTTACCACAACTTACGCAGGGGAGTATTGGAAATTTTTCGAAAAAACTCTGGGACGTGTTATTGTAGCGTGTCGTGTAAACATAGAGAACGACTCCAATCACAGACCACACCCTTTTTGAGTTATGCCCACAAAGTTGTGCAAGAAGACACTGTTTTTGGCTACAATTACCGAAGTTGCCATATAGCCATTCTGCTGTTCTGTTCTTGACTAACTCTATTTCTGAATCAGGTCACAGCACCATCATATAATTACTGGCGCAATTCTTTAGTAAGTCTGTGAGAATATTCTCCTACCCTAAGTTTATCATGTTTGAACAATTGAAGAAACATGAGAAAGGACCGTGAGGGTTTGCAGAAATGTTCCTTTATTATAATCGTTTATGACCCATATCGGTACGATCGTTTTGTCATGATCACGCCAGCGTGCACTGAGTATCATTTATCATTTTGTCTACTGCCTATAAATAAAATACAAAAGTGTCGTTCCTTGTGCGTGAGTAGCACAACGGCAGCTGAACCTTTAATATGGTCCCACTAAGCCAAACCTCCCCTTTTCTGCCATGGTGCCACAGGACATGCCAATTTCACACTTGATTTTAGCCCCTTCAGTCTCCAGAAAACATAGGGAGGTACACAAGGCGAACTGGCGAAGTTTTGTAGTAGTCCTGAGATTTGAGTAAAATTTCATAGGCAATGTTATTATCCTTCATTTGTTTACAAATTTATTACACCTCATTGGTGATAATAATGACGTACTACATAGTAGTTCAGTTCTTATACTTAATACATCGTGTCTGAGATGGCTGTCCTGAAAATTAACCAGGTGTAAGCATTGCATGACGTTGGCTGGAAGGCCATTAATTAAAAATGTGTGCAGAATAAAGAAAATACAGGTGTTCAATCGCACAGTCACCGTCAAACGTTTACGCGGCCGAGATTCTGCGAATAAGTTCATTTTCAACGCAGCTACGCCCGCAGCCAGTAAAAGTATGCAAAACTTTTGTTTACTCTAGACCAGTATACGCTGTAAATCCGAATACCACGACGAGTGTCTCAGGCGTAGACATACGTTGTGGAGATGGGTTTGCACAAGGCTTACCCTACGAGCGACGGTTAGAAAAGGGCACGACGCTCCTCCACTCCGCAACGCACAAAGGCGCTACGGCAGGGTTCGTCGACTCTCCGACACGGCGCAGAGAAGGCTCCGGAGTCAGATCGCCAACAAACACGGGTTTATTCACCCAAGGTACAGCTCAGTGCTACAGTCACGGCGCTTACGGGCCAAGGCTCACCGCAAGACCGATGGTGGACGATGGTGGAGAGGGTGCCCGGGGGCCGCCACGCGGGAGGCCAATCAGGGCGCGTCCCGGTGACGTGTCTCGCGGCGCAAGCCCAATTCCGGGGGGGGGGGGGGGGAGGTGAAGCACGGTTTGCGCGGGAAAGTAAGTCCGGCGCGCTAGCCGTGTCCGCCATGTTGCCGTTACGGCGGCGGTTCCCGGGGATCGAGCTAAGCACCACGCGCGAGCTGGGGGACGAGGCGCGGGAAGGCACCTCGATCCCCACATTCCCCCATCCTAAAGACCGAGGCCAGCCTCCAAAGTGGCTGACCGAGGCCAAGTGGCAAGGTTGACTCAGCCAAAGAGGGCTAAGCCAACGGGGCAAAGTCCAAGAGGGTGTCGTCGTCTTCCTCAGGACCAGGACAGGGAGAAGGGGCCACAGCAGTCCAACAAGGCGAAGACGTCGCTTCTCTTGACACAAAGCCAGGGGTTTGCCTTGGCCACCAAAGTTCCGCACACTGGAAGGACCCCCTGCCAGGTGGAAGAGTCAGCAGCCCAGGCAGGACGGGGCCGGGCAGCAGCATGGTTCAGCCAGCAACACTGGAGGTCCGCCGGACTGGAGCAGCCAGGAACGCGCGAGGCGTGGCTGCCATTTTGGCGCAGCAGCCACCACAGAAGTCACTGGGCTCCCCGGATTGCGCAGGAACAGCAGGCCGGGATAACCGGCAGCCAGGTCAGCAGCGGCAGCCGGAGTGACCCTCCTCGGCCAGGGGTCAGCGCCTGATTGGGGGCCAGCCACAATTAGCGGCAGCAGGAGGCAAGGCTGGCACGTGCTCGTGGCCCCCAGAGGCAGGAGTCATTCATGGCGGAAGGACCAGGAGCAGCAGGCCTTGAGGTCAGCAACAGGCTGACATGGTAGGGCCAGGGACAGCCGGCATCGTGGTCAGCAAGACTGGTGGCACAGTGGAGCCAGGCGCAGGGAGCAGACTGGACGACGCAAGGTGAAGGACAGGAACGCCCCCCGGCATAGCCGGCGTGCCAAGTAAGTTGCCCGCCTGGCTGACAGCCCAAAAAGGGGCGTTTGCCAGGCTGAGGCTTGGGCAACACATAAGAGGGTATATTAGGCCACATGGGCCTGTCACCGCTTCGATGTGCGCCCTTGCACCGTAGCTACATTTCTCCATTCACCGGCATGGTAGGGAATGAAGTCCAGCTACCTGCTAGTGGGAGAAAGCTGACTAGGCGCGTCAGAAGGCGGGTGAGCACGAGAGGGTATATTAGGCCAAAAGGGCCTGTCACCACTTCAACGTGCGCCTTCGCACCGTCGCTGTGTCTCTCCGTTCATCGGCGTGGTAGGGAATAAAGTCCGGCTACCAGCTGGTGGGAGAAAACCTGCCTAGGTGCGTTTCCGTAAGTTGTACCGGTGGCGTGGCCTGGGGCCAGCCGTATCACGGTTTGCCTGCGGTTCGTTGACCGCCTCCCCCTCTCCCCAGTCGTTGCTACGGGCAACGAAAGGTTTGAGGTCCGAGACGTGAACTGGACCGCCGACTGGTCTCCCTTGGGAGTCAGCCAGCTTGTACACCAGAGGGGACATTTTGGTCTCCACTCGGTACGGGCCCAACCATTTGGCCGACAGGGAGGCAGAGATGCCTTTGGCGGCGTCACTCAAGACATGGTTGCGTCTGAGGACGAAATCGCCGACACCATAGTGCACGTCCCTATGTGACCGGTCGTACTGGGCTTTTTGTCCAGCTCGCGCTTTTGCCAGGTTGGAACGGGCCAGGTCAAGGGCCGCGTCCATCCGTGAGCGCAGTTCCGCCGCGTAGCCGGAAATGCCGGCTTTCGTGGCGCACGCCCTGCTGCCGGTTCACAGAACGCGGTCCATGGGGTTTGGCAGCTCTCTCCCGAAGTTGAGGAAAGCGGGCGTGTACCCAGTCGAACGGTTCACCGTGGACCGCAAGGAGAAGCCTATCTCGTTAAGACAGACATCCCAATCCCTATGTTGCTGGGCAAAGGCCGCGAGCAAGGGCTTGAGGTTCCGGTTAATCCGTTCTGTCGGGTTGGCCTGTGGGTGATACGTGGTTGTCTTGCGGTGCTTAATGCCAAAGGCAGCACACGCATCCACGAACATCTTGGCCGTGAAGTAGGACGCGTTGTCCGTTATCAGCTCCGCCGGAAAGCCAAAGCGGTTAAAGACCTCGGTCAACTTGTCCCAGATTGCGCGTGCCGTTAACTTCAGAAGGGGAAAAAGTTCAACCCATTTCGTGAAGTGATCTGTGACAGCCAGGAGAAAAACGTAGCCTCGCCGGCTTCTGGGAAAGGGTCCCATAATGTCACAGGCCGCGACTTGCCAGGGTAGCTGGCTGTCGATTGGCTGCATGAGCCCGGGGGGTTTGCCCGCGCGAGGCTTCACACATTGGCACACGCGGCATGAGCGGGCGTAGTGAAGAGTGTCACGCTTCATGCCTGGCCAGGTAACGGAGCGGCACAACTTTTGGAAAGTCTTAAGGCCACTCGCATGTCCGGCCACCCGCGAGTCGTGGAAATAGCTCAGGGTGGCTTTCCTTAGACTGCGGGGTATCACCACCTTGAAAGACTCCTGAGGAGCCTCTTCAGATGGGATATAGCGCAGGAGAGCTTTATCGGCGTCAAGCAGATACGTATCCAACGTGCCCGCAGCAATACTAGCTGTCCGGGTACGCCCGGCGGCTTTGCCGCCCCACTCCTCTTGGGAGCTCGGCTCTTGGAGCCTGTCAACGATTTCTATTTACAAAACGGGTCGTTCTGCTTAAGCCTTTAGCAGCTCTTGCCTGCTGAAGACAATACCCGATGAGGTAACGGGATCCACCAGGTAAACGTCCTCTCCCAGGGTTGGCAATCCGAGGATCGCTTCGCCGTCGGGGGTCGCGCTTTTCGAGCCATTGGAGACACAGGCTCCGGTCTCTACTAAGTGCATGAGGTTCGCGCCTTTTGAGCCATTGGAGACTGAGGCTCCGGCTTCTACTTGGTGCGAATGCTCACGGGAGTGGCGGACCAAAGGATCAAACGCCGAAACGGGGGCTCGCGACAAGGCGTCCGCCACCACGTTTGAACTCCCTTTCCGGTAGCGCAGAACAAGGTACCACTCCCATGTCAACGCCCAGCGCGCGAGGCGGCCCGATGGCTCGCACAAGCGCTTAAGCCGGATTGTACGTCTCCACGGCAAACAGCACGTACGCTAACGCCAACTTCCGGAGAGCAAAAAGGACCAACGGACAGGTGGTCCGCTCAATGCACAACCGACCCAATGGGGCCAGTAAACGGAAATGAGCAGAGCTGGGTTGCCGCTTCGACAGGCGCATGAGGCCTCACACGACCGGCAGACGGATCGACGGCGGAGCGGGGTGGCTCACGTACGTCGAAAACGTCGCACGGATGTGCATGAGGCAAGCGGTAGGCGGAAAACGCGGCGACTTTGTCGGCTGAGCGAGGAGGCTCGCGCTCGACATTGCTTCCCAGCTGTGCTCGGGACAAGGAGAGGCCAGCGAGCAATTTGCACCAACAGCGAGGCAGGGAGGCTCAGCTGCGGCGCACGGGACACCGAACTGCGCTCGGGACAAAGGCAGGCCAGCGAGCGAGCTCGCGCCTACGGCGTAGCGGGAAGGCTGCACCGCGGCGTATTTGTCCGAGAAAGGCGCTCGGGACAAAGGTGGGCCAGCGAGCGTATGCGTGCGCGCATCTAAGCAGGGTGGCTCCGATGCGGCACATGGCGCAGTGAACGACGCTCGGGACAAAGGGAGGCCGGCGAGCGTATTCGTGCGAGCATCTAAGCAGGGTGGCTCCGATGCGGCACATGGCGCGACGAACGACGCTCGGGACAAAGGGAGGCCGGCGAGCGTATTCGTGCGAGCATCTAAGCAGGGTGGCTCCGATGCGGCACATGGCGCGACGAACGACGCTCGGGACAAAGGGAGGCCGGCGAGCGTATTCGTGCGAGCATCTAAGCAGGGTGGCTCCGATGCGGCACATGGCGCGACGAACGACGCTCGGGACAAAGGGAGGCCGGCGAGCGTATTCGTGCGAGCATCTAAGCAGGGTGGCTCCGATGCGGCACATGGCGCGACGAACGACGCTCGGGACAAAGGGAGGCCGGCGAGCAGTGGCGTAGCCAAGGGGGGGGTTGGGGGGGTTCAAACCCCCCCCGAAAATTTTTGGACCCCCCCCCCCCCCCCCACTAACCCACCCTTTGCTCTCGTCGCTTCGCGCTGACATATTTCAAGAAACCGGTGCTACTTTCACACTTTCATTCCTGGGCGCTTCCGTTTGGGTTGGTAATTTACAGCGAATCATGTCTGCATATGGAAAAACACTGTCACGGTGTTTGTCAAGGCGTTGACACTCTGTGAGGTTTTGGGCGCGAATGTGGCGGCCGCATTCTGAAACAACAAATGCGCAACAAATGAAGCAACAAATGCGGCAGCCGCATTTTAGATGAAGGCGAAAATGCTCGAGGCCCGTTTACTTAGATTTAGGTGCACGTTAAAGTCCCCAGGTGGTCGAAATTTCCGGTATACATTTCCGCCGCTTCCCTTCAGGTGCCAGTTAGGCCGCGTTCGCGTAGGAACTTGGTCTCGAAGCTGGCGGAAGCGGCAAAATCTTGCAAAAACCCGCCCGCCTAGGCGGCAAAACAGGCAGAAAAACAGGCGGCGAGCCCAATTGGTCTCGGACCGATTTTTTCGCCATGGCGAAGCGGAAACGTGGCGGAAAGTCGTTCTGCTCGACCGGAAGCTACACTAGCATGTAAACTTCCGGTCGTAACATTGAACATGGCACCAAAAGTGTAGGCTGCAATGCTGATCGACGCGATCAAGAACCACCCCTTGCTCTACGACAAGAGAAGTACTAAAACGTACTGTCAGCAATACTCGCGATAGTATTCAACTTCGCGCGACCGGAGGCGCGGCAACGAAGCCAACGGAGTCGCGTGACCCAACTTCTCGCGCTTTTGCAAAGCCAGGCGAACCCACCACCGCCGTTTCCGAGGTTTTCTTGTCTTCCGTTCATTCATTGTCCATTTCTAGAAAACAAGTAGGTAGAAGTATAAAAGCCATTTCTTCTTCCACTTCCATGACAGACAATAGTTAGGCAGATTCCTCGTTGGCGCTCCATAATTCTCCTCGCACGTGCACGGTATGTTGCAGAAGTCGCGGGGTGCTTTTCTCGTCGCGACGATAGATTGGGAGCGTAGGTCTCACGTATAGGACGCGCAGGCTTCGGCGAGCCTCAACACAAAGGGCCAGCCCGGGTTTTAGCTTTGGTGTTCCCGTTGCCACTTTCGTGTCCTGGAGGCGCCGAAAATAATACGAAATGATGAAATGTTATTACAACTTGTAAATAAAAGCTATTAAAGAAATATAATCACGCCTAGGCAGCAACCTGTGACACAGCGCTACCGCGCCCGTGTAAGGAGAATTACAGAACGCCAACGAGGAATTTACCGAAGGTCGCAGATGACACGCGAAATTGCGCAAGATGATCACTTTTGATGACGGGTGGGTCAGTGAATGAACATACCGTTCCAAATAATGCGATAATGAGCGCCACCACGCCGACAAACGTACGCAGACTAGATGGATGTGGACGAAAGCGGCAGCGGCGGCCGCGGTGGTAGCAAAACAAATGTGAACAACTTGGACAGGCACGGAAAAAATTTTCCGCCCGCTTTGGCCTTTCCGCCCGCTTGCCGCTTCCCAAGTGTGAACGTAGGCTTAGTCTGCGCGAGAAACGTCTCTTGTTTGCGAGTGCGCCCCTACGGTAGGCTGGTAATTACTGTTCTGTTGTTGAATCCCAAACTAGTTATTACGGAAGGATGGTAGTTGCTGTTTTGTTGTGGAATCCCAAACCAGCAATGTACACACGAAGGGGTTGATGACAGCAGTGAAATTCCACCGACTCGCAACAGAATGCACGAAACATACAGCCGACAAGCATGAATTGGTGCTGCGCGCAGTACAGCGTAAGTAAACTCTTGTTGCAGGCGCTGACAGTTCTCGTCGGAGTTCCCGCCTCCTGAGAAATTGATTATGTGCACTATGCACTGAACAAGACCGGAGTTCATTCCTGCATCACTAGTACACCAATCAGTCGAGATTCTGTGAGGTACAAGGCCGCTTCCTGTTTGCACCGGCGTAAGTGAAGCAGAAATGAGTTGCACGCACTACTTAAAATGCGTACACATGCCATATCTATGCTGTGCGGTGAAATATTCTGTACAATTCTGAATCTGTTGACGTAAAGGCAATGACGGCTGCACGCTCGCACAAAGCGGAAGACACAGCGGCCCATGCACTTGCCGCAGGAAATGCAACCCTCTCGTATGAGGGAGCAGGGCGACGAAAGCTTCGAAAAAAAAAATCCTTACCCGTTTTTGCGTGTATTTAAGTTTTCTAGCGCAAAGCTAGACGCAGCGAACAAGCTATTGCTATGGGAGTAAGTATAGCCTGGTCACACGTGCATTTTCACGCGTATAGCAGTCCTTGACTTGTGAAACGCACTTCGCCCCGACGAGGACGACGCCATCTACGCTTAACGGAAATTAACAATTAATGATGTCTTCTCCGATCGCACGGGTCGTCTCAATGATGCGTTTTCGAAGACTGGACCATTCAGTGGCGCGATGAGAGACCATTGCTCCAAACGCCCACTGTACCTGTCGTCCTTACTGTATATTTACTGAGCTTACTTTACTTTTTACTTAATTTCTTCACAAGCACACACTAGAGCACTGCACGGGCCGATTTTTTCAGCCCGGGCCCGGCCCGGGCCCATTATTACGTTGGGTGGCCCGCCCGAGCCCGATCAAAACTTTTATGGCGAGACCCGGGCCCGGCCCGGGCGCGGAAATAATCTACGTTACCCGCCCGGCCCGGCCCGCCACCCCTTTACCTTAGGCCCGAGCCCGGCCCGAGCCCGACTCTAAACCGGCCCGAACCCGGCCCGAGACCGAAAAATAATGTTTTTCAGAGTTGAGTCGGCCGAGAATAACTCGCTGCACGTTACATGCACACGACCAGAAAGCCCGAGCCCGGCCCGGGCCCGGGTCAAAAAGCACACGCCGTGCCCGAGCCCAGCCCGAGCCCGTGAAAAAACAGTTCTACCCGGCCCGGCCCGGCCCACGGGCCCAGGCTTTCGGGTAAGCCCGAGCCCGTGCAGTGCTCTAGCACACACACACGCGAGGGGGGAGGGGGGGGGGGGGGTCCCATGTCTTTGAAATACATACATAGAGGGTGCTTAAAATACCGATATTTATTATCGATCACGTCACGTAGAGAAAAGCAGACGCTCCCCCCCCCCCCCCCTGGTCGGGCCGATGAACCCCCCCCGAAAAAAATTTCTGGCTACGCCCCTGCCGGCGAGCGTATTCGTGCGAGCATCTAAGCGGGGTGGCTCCGATGCGGCACGTTGGGCACAACGTGCCGCATCGCAAGAAGCACGGTTTGCGCGGGAAAGTAAGTCCGGCGCGCTAGCCGTGTCCGCCATGTTGCCGTTACGGCGGCGGTTCCCGGGGATCGAGCTAAGCACCACGCGCGAGCTGGGGGACGAGGCGCGGGAAGGCACCTCGATCCCCACAACGTATAATATTTTTTCAGCTTCAGGCGTGCGAAAGCTTTGGACGCTGACTATACGTTCTGAAGGCCAAGCTGCATTTTAGCTTATACGTGATGACAAGCGCCGAGCTCTTGATGATCGAATATTAGAGCGCAGAATTGTATAACTTGTGCAAGGTCAGGTGACTTCACGACGCAAACCTAGCGATAGAAGCTCAGCATGCTTTTTGTTTATTAACAATGATGATAAATGAATAGTCAGAGTAAATTAATGTTACTGTCCGTTTCTGGACAGACTCGAGTGTAATGCATACGTTCTATATCACTGAAGGTTCCATACTAATTCCATACAGGGCATTCATATTCGAATTTTGGCCTGTCTTACGCCTACCGAATATTTAGCAATGAGAAGAGGTAGGCAATTGCTTCTTGGGATGTAGCCGAGGCCATGGTAGATGTGATTAGTAATGCAGTATATGTGAGTAGGCTGACTGGGATTATTACATGAAGTACGCCAACGTACCTAGGTAAAGTCACAGTGGAAATTACCGAGCCCTTTATTGTATATATGTTGAAGTCATGTGAGAGCCCCAGAAAGAAGAAGAAGAAGTCATGTGAGAGTGTCTCTGCTAAAAAGTAATAATATGAGGACTGAATAGCCTTCTGTTAAGCTGTTGGTAACTTACACTAAACTTAACAGAAAGTGTAAAAATTGGTTTGAAGATGATATATGCAGAAGACAAAGATAATGTTCAATAGCCTGGCAAGGGAACAAGAATTCAGGATCGCCAGTCAGCCTCTAGAGTCTGTAAAGGAGTACATTTATCTAGGTCAATTACTCACAGGGGACCCTGATCACGAGAAAGAAATTAACAGAAGAATAAAATTGGGTTGGAGTGCATACGGCAGGCATTGCCAAATCCTGACTGGGAGCTTACCACTGTCGTTGAAAAGGAAAGTGTACAATCATTGCATTCTACCGGTGCTAACATATGGGGCAGAAACTTGGAGGTTAACGAAGAAGCTCGAGAACAAGTTAAGGACCGCACAAAGAGAGATGGAACGAAAAATGTTAGGCCTAACGTTAAGAGACAGGAAGAGAGCGGTGTGGATCATAGAACAAACGGGGATAGACGATATTCTAGTTGACACTAAGCGGAAGAAATGGACCTGGGCAGGCCATGTAATGCGTAGGATGGATAACCGGTGGACCATTAGGGTTACAGAATGGATACCAAGAGAAGGGAAGCGCAGTCGAGGACGGCAGAAAACCAGGTGGGATGATGAAGTTAGGAAATTCGCAGGCGCAAGTTGGAATACGCTAGCGCAAGACAGGGGTAATTGGAGATCGCAGGGAGAGGCCTTCGTCCTGCAGTGGACTTAAAATATAGGCTGATGATGATGATGATCCCGATGTGTTTATGAGCCGCACTCTGCTGCCTGTATTCTGTAGTAGGACAAAAAATATAGTTTGTGCAGTGTCAGTAGCCTAAACGTAAAACAGGAAATTGAAGCCCTCACAAAGACTGTTATATATCATAAATTGCAAGAAAAAAATACTGAAACTGTACTTCATAATACTCGCAATGCAAACTTTGATGCAAGTGATGCATTTCAATTTCCTATCTGTTCTAACCCGCCGTGGTTGCTGAGTTGCTATGGCGTTGGGTTGCTGAGCACGAGGTTGCGGGATCGAATCCCGGCCATGGCGGTCGCATTTCGATGTGGGCGAAATGCGAAATCACCCGCGTACTTAGATTTAGGGGCACGGTAAAGAACCCCAGGTGGTCCAAATTTCCGGAGTCCCCCTCTACGGCGTGCCTCGTAATCATATCGTGGTTTTGGCACGTAAAACCCCGTAATTCAATTTTTTTCCCTATCTGTTCCAGGGTAGAAGTATGCTGTTCAGATGGTCAACACAGTTTATTTAGCAAAATTTCATAACAATTTTGTCCTCCAACATGTGTTCCTATTGGTCATGCGCATTTCTCTCTATCAAATATATGGTCCAAATGTCACTAAGTAAATTGTGAATCATTTAAAAGTTAAACTGGCTTCTCCACATAGGGGAAATGCCGTATGAATTTGAGAATGTAATAATACAATATCATTTGTCTGCATAAACTTCCTGGCTATAGGCATGTAATTTAATGTATTACATGGCTTTGTCTTTTCGCAGCAATTTCATCCACTGCATTTGTACAGCAATATACGCCTTTTTTCATTTTAGCGCGTGAGTCCAAAAACACAACGCAACTTATTTAACAAAGCGATATAAGTTTGAAGAGCTCGTTGATCAGGTTGTCAGTTGAGCAAAGAAGACGAGAGACTTTCGTTCACAGACAAAATAAGCAGCTAAGAGCGACAACTGATTAGTTATTTCAGAAGGAAAAACTGAGTTTAGCTATGTAGTGTTAAACTATATAGCTTTAAATAATGCACATATTTTATACATCGCCGGACAGGGGTCATTAGAGATCGCTGGGAGAGGCCTTCGTCCTGCTATGGACATAAAAGTAGGCTGATGATGATGAAACATTGCCGGAGGTGACCACCCCTGAGTCAAGAAATACTTCTTGCAGTTTAATAATCAGAGCTCGAAGGTATTACGGAAGGCAGTGGATTGAGCAGGCTAAACAAATAATGCAATGATTAAAAAGTAACTTTCTAATCATGTAATCTTAGCTGGTGGTACGTGGAAAAAACTTCAGTGCCCTCTAGGAAGGTAGCTTTACAATTATACCATATTACCTGATTTTACAATGAATTAAAAAGGAACATAGTAAGTAATTAACAAATTCACATTACACAACGCATGCGTGTTGATGTTTCATGAAACTTGCGTTTATTAGTACTCTTTAGCATATCTTTGGGGAGGTGACACCAGTCAAGGGCTCTGCCTGGCTAGAAAGAGCTTAAGCAAGTTAATGTGACTAAATCTGATACGAATTTTGTACAGCTGATCAATACGACGCGATATATGTTGCGACAGGGATACAGTCATACCCGGATATATCAAACCAACTTATAACGAATTATTCTGTATATCGAACCGCTGTAAGATCCCCTTGAAAATTCCATACAAATTTATCGGGCTGGTTCACGCGTATATAGAAGGCCCGTTCACCAGCACATTCGATGTATCGAACGCGGCGCCACGCAGAAGACCTAATAGTGCAAGTATTTGTGCACGTTCAGGTATTCTGGCATCTGGAGGTGGAGAAGAGAATGTGCAGTTAGTTGAGCCCCGTCGAGTTGATCGGCTAGCCCGCATGCTACCTCGAATGTCAACATTCTTTCTATCCGATTTTCGAGCCGTCGTCGTTTGGATTGAGTGCCGATTCACGAGTTTATTTTCCGCAAGCGATGGCCGCTACAAGTGCAAAGAAATGAATCAGCTTGGACTTTTCAATGAAGTTGAAAGTGATCCAGCATTTTTTTTTTTTTGGGGGGGGTAAATAAAGTGTGCTTGGTTTTTTTTCCCCGAGTTGCGTGCAGTAAGTTAGCGGCTCTCGGACGCACCAATCGGTAGGCCACCGTTTGCCTCAGGGCCTATTATCTTATATATCGAATTACCAATACATCGCACTTCTTTGCGATCCCCTTCAGATTCGATATTTCCGGATTCAACTGCATCAATTTAAGAGTTAAACATTTAAGTTTAGTTTTATTTGAGGTTAGAGTAGCTATATTCGATCATAAGTTGAACATGTAAAACGAGTGGAGTAATTTAAATTTAGCCTTCTAAAGAGGTAATTAATATAATGGAATTTCACACATTGGATGCATACTGAAATTTTGTCCCTATTAGTATTCTTTAATAGAAACTTTAGAGAGGTTGGTGGCATTACAAGTCCAGGAATCCGAGGCATCAAATAGTGCGGCGAAGCCGACCCTGGGACGATTCGGTCGGTGTAACTCTACGGGAAGCACTTTTAAAAATCGATTGCTGGGCAATGCCTCATTTTCGCGAATCGCACTTTAGGCACTTCATCCTGATAACGATCTCACGTTATCTGTGGCGTCTCTTTTAATTTCAATGGCTGGATTTCTTTCCTGGGACGCTTTTGTAGACGTGTTTAAAATGCATGGGGTGATTTTTTTAATGCTGATTGCCGCGCAGCGAGAACTAATCCGCTAATTGAGCTCTGGTGGCATATATTGTAGGTCTCTCTCCATATTTAGGTGAAGTTGTTTGTATTCGGCTAGCTGATTTTTTTTTTCCTGGGGCGCTTTTCTTCAGCTACTATGCGGCAAAGCCGCACTGCAGGTGCAAAAGATTCGTATGTCATTGTATTGAAGGGAAAGGAGCTCGTCGATCACGTTAAAACTTATCGACTCGAATGTGCAGCTATGATGCACATTTGTGTCCAGATGTACAACCAAAGATGACACCGCCCAATTCTGAAACAAATAGCGGACCTATTTGCTTTATGGAATGACATCCCAGCATTAAGCCCGTCTACACGCATTATATATCGTCAATTTTCAGCGCATGTTAAAATGTTTTATTTCATATTTAGAAAGACAAACATTACGTTCTAGCTTAACCTATGAATACCCATCAGTAGTTCATTGAATTATTGACCAAATAATTACACAGTAAGCTAATTATAGAACTATGGTAACTAGTGAGCACTAGTTACTGACGTACTATGTTTAGGTCTCTCGGTTTTACACACCTGCAATGGAATGAATATCAAATGAAATATAAAACAAGTAATTCACCAATGAGGCCTGCTGGTAACATGTATGATGAAGGCAGTAGTAAAAATGAATCAGTGTTTTTACTGGTACATCAGTTATTTTGATTCGTGCACGTCGTCATTGTGGCCATTCGCACTTTAAAACAATGAGCACCTTGCTTAACATTAATAACTGATTACGCCAAGTCTACCTTTCATAAAGGATTGCGTCATGGATATCAAATGAAAAATCATTCAAACAGTGACGAAATTAGGATAACTAGGAGTGCCAGGACTGAGTTTCTAATGATCACAGATAACTTTACTTAATGCGAAAGGGGTAGCCTTTGTTCGTATACGTCGTCATTGATATCAGTCCAAAAGTCAATAAATTATTATTTATTTGTTTACCGCTGCTGACGTATTACGCGCAACTATTAGTGATCACTAGTAATACGCTCAGTTCAATGCTCTCGCATATTATAGAGTATAGCTTAATGTATATGAAATGAAAAGTCATATAAACACTGATTCAATTATAAAAACTACGAGATGGTAGAACCCAGTCACTTGCTATCCCAAATCACTTTTTTTTTAGTATGACAGTGGTAGCCTTGATTCGGGCACGTCGTCATTGGCATCAATAAAAAAAGGGATTACATGAGTATCTTTGGTTACCATTATTATCTGATGATGCCGAGTCATTAGTAATCACTAGTTTGATGTGCTCGTACTTTTAAGCAACATAGCTGATTCGAAGAGTTGAGCAATGGTCTGCCATTTTGTTTCAGGTGTTGCGGTGAAGGCACTCCTAGTTCTAATAACAACGCCACCTAGATGTTACACGCCGTGGTTGCTCAGTGGAGATGGGGTTGGGCTGTTCAGCATGAGGTTGCGGGATCGAATTGCGGTCACGGCGGCCGCATTTAGATGGGGTCTAAATGCGAAAACACCCGTGTAGTTAGATTTAGGTGCACGTGAAAGATCCCCAGGTGGTCCAAAATATTCCGGAGTCCCTAACTACGGCGTGCCTCCTAATCAGATCGTGGTTTTGGCACGTAAAAGCCAATAATTAAAATTTTTAACATAGATGTTGCTAATCGTAGTGGTTAAGGAGAAATAAACATGCACTCTTAGCGCGCGCAAAAACTACGCCGGTTTCTAGCGAGGGTAGCTTCGCGCCGTGACGCAGCAGACCCCTTCAAGCATTGACAGTGCAGCATGCTGCCGGCCGAAGTATACGGGCGGTGGGGTGCAACTCGGATGTGGCGGGGGCTGCCGTTGCAACGCGAGGATAATTGGATGTGACGGACGTTCGCGCCGAAGATTAAAAAGATTGTTGATGTTAAAGTGATGTCTGTGTACTATGACGTAGCTTAACATGGCGGGTTTTAACGGTGGATCATGAACGCTATCACAGAGAAGGTTTACTGCAAAGAGTTATATGGCTGGTAGAGGCGCGGTGTGGTTTAAAGCGATAGCTCTTTGGCGGCCCATGCGCAAAAAAAAATTGTACCTTAAGTATCCTTACGTGATTTGAATGCGAAAGCATTATGACTTCTCTTAGTCATTACCAATAAAGACTTCTTAAGTATTACAACCTGTTTGCGATCCTTCCTTCGCTTTCTTTTCTCTGCGTTCATTAATCACCAGACCAGAACCATTCAAAACTAATCGCCAAGTAGCTACGAGTTAATATGGTGATCAACTTTAATCCACCTTAACCAAATTTAATTCATTGTAATTTAGTTTACTTCACCTTAATTCACTTGACTCCACCTTAAGTCACCCTACTCTAGCTTGTTGTAACTTTAATTCACTTCACTATAATTCAGCTTAATTCACAATAACTACCCATAATTACTACTAATTAACGTTGTCATACCATTTACTATCTTCTCTATTACTACTGATTTCATTCAAGACGCTGATGACGTCACATTGACTTTTGATACCACTCGTTGTGGACGACGCCGGCTTTTCTGCCTCATGGCTCATGTAATGCTTTCGCATTAATGACTACTGTAGACGACAACGGTCCGTCCGCGCGGCACAAAGTAAACAGCTTTCCCACTTTCATTGCGATTTGTGCAACCCCGGTGCGCGGCGTCCCGCCATGCTCAGAGTTGCTGCAGATAGTTCTTGCGCGGCGATGAGGGCGAGCGTGTATACTGCTCGAGTGCACGCGATAGAGTGAGACCGCTGCTCCGGCCTAATCGGCCAGAAGTGCTTCCTGACGCCGTGGTGGGAACGCGCCTTTGCCGATACGGATGGCAAAAGAGTAACCGGCGTTGTTTCCACCATGTTATCTGCTCTGTGCCGAGTAAAACGACTTATATCACTTGTCACGGCGTGACGACGCTCGGCTAACGGCGGTGCCGGTGGTGCGAGGAAAAGAGAGGCCCTGCGTATACAGGGGCACTATCCCTCACCAGTACACGGGATCCCAAGCCCAGAGTCCACTAAAGTTTGCTTAAGAGATTTAATAGTGGAGATGTGGTTTATGGTAAGTGAAAAAAATAATCACGATAAGTAAGCCAGAGAATGTTGATTCCACTGTCAATCTGCATCAAATCGACTGATTTAACACATGAAAACTTTTCTATAATCGCAATGGAACATTCGCATCACTTATGCTAAAACACTGCGTTGGATCTCTTGTAAAGCTTTCATTGTTGTTGTACTTGCTCTATAATAATTAATGAATAATAATGTAATAGTAGTAGCAGTAGGGGTAGTATATAGTAGCAGTAGTAGAAGTAGTAATATTTATTGTTATCTTCGTTTTTACAAGCTCGTGGAAATGGTCAGTGGTTGTTGCTCAGCAAAAACAACAGGCAAGAGTTGACATGGAAGAAGTATAAGAAACGAAACGGACGCAAGTTTGAAATGGAGACACTGGAGCACCTAAATCAATAAATAGCTATGATTACTTCGCTGTTTGTTGATCGGCTGCTATGGCGCCACGGCTTCTTTTACAGATGACTGGCAGAAAAGTAGTGCCGTTCAGGGAGTGCCACGCTTTAGCGTTACAAATGTTTATGCTACCTGAATTTTCAACAGATGGAACACGAAATTAAAGGGCGGCAGCACAGGTTGTAGAAGTCACATAAGTATACTGCTCAAAGAGCGTGCCAACGACCGCTTACTCCTACCGTTAAGAGTATCAAACGCGTTTTATAAACTCAAAAAGTGAATTCACCGTCACATGCTGAAAAAAAATGAAAACTCGGAAAGCGCCGGTGCGATATGGTCAGCAACATTATCCACACCCGTATTAAGTACCTAATCATGCTGTGGATTCCCCAGGCTGTGACACAGCACGCCGTGGTGGAGGGCTCCGGATTAATTTTGAAATTTTGAAAAAAAAGTAAACAAGGTTCGTGAATGACAAAGATTTATCAAAATATTTGTGCTCAACTTGTTCTTTTCATGGGCTTTACGTTTTTCACACCAGCTGTATGCACTGCTTTGCTGGTTTGGAACTGATACAGTTCTAAAGTTCGTGTGATATTTTCTTTACTTATTAAATATAGACAAAAAAAAAACGCGGGAGCATTGGTATCAGTTATTTCTGCCACAAATTTTGGGACATACGAATATATTCTTTTATGAAAAAATACATGTTTTACTTGACAGTGGGTAGCATTCGGTAGTTTGTTTGCAGCATGTAATAGACAATGACATTGGCAATGACAATGCAGTTGTTATTGATGTATTTGATCCCTCGACAAATTCTATAAGGAGGAGGCCGCGCTGCAACATGACCCCCCCCTCTCCGAACAAAATTTCTGGCTATGCCACTGTGCAGTGAAGCAGGTCTTTGAAAACTGACCAGTTACAGATGATTTTCTGCATTTACACCTGCCGCTTACCAAGAGCTTAGAAAAGGTGTTCGGCTGAAATATACCAAATTTTCTTTACAAAGCCACTAATTTACTTTGTTCACAGGAACCTCCGTGAGAAAACTGACGTCAATCCGAGCATTTGTTGACGTGATTTTACTCTTTGTGGCGTCGGCCATTTTCGTTACGGTGTGGTTTCGCCAATGTCACCCCCAATTAGAGCACTGCACGGGCTCGGGCCTACCCGAAAACCCGGGCCCTGCCCGGCCCACAGAGCAGTTTTTTCACGGGCTCGGGCCGGGCTCGGGCACGGCGTGTGCTTTTTGACCCGGGCCCGGGCCGGGCTCAGGTTTTTTGACGCGGGCCCGGGCCGGGCTCGGGCTTTCTGCGAGTTATTCTCGGGCTTCTCAACTCTGAAAAACATGTATTTTTCAGTCTCTGGCCGGGTTCGGGCCAGTTTCGAGTCGGGCTCGGGCCGGGCTCGGGCTTAAGGTAAAGGGTAGCGGGCCGTGCCGGGCGGGTAACGTAGATTATTTCCGGGCCCGGGCCGGGCCCGGGTCTCGCCATAAAAGTTTTGATCGGGCTCGGGTGGGCCACCCAATGTAAAAACGGGCCCGGGCCGGGCCCGGGCCGCAAAAATCGGCCCGTGCAGTGCTCTACCCCCAATGGCACCGAAAATATAGCCATGCACCTAAGGCTTTCGCCTTCGAAAAACGGAAATTCCGCGGCAGTGAACATAACTCGACCAGGCACCTGCACGCAAATGCGCAAATGGACTCGTAAACTGAGGCCAACCGAGATTAAGGGCGTCAATCATGCGACTGCATATCCTGAAACATGCGCCTATCGCCACCATTTAGCAAGCTTACATTATTATTTTAGAATCAGCTTTCGAGAAATGAAGCGACAAAAGGGCATTTTTTTGCTTTTTTGATTCGATCGGACAAAAAGTTGGACAAGGAAAAAATGGGGAAGGGGGGGGGGGGGCGCTTTTTCATTTGGAGGCCGCTCTTTCAAGATTGTGCACCCGCTTTCTCGAAGCGGGACTGAACGGCTGTCAACAGCAGCAAAACTGTTGATTCACAGTAGACTAGCTGGCCGCTCGTCTTATACGCGCGGCGGTTATCAAATCAGCCATTCCTGATTCGCGCTCGTCCATGCTCGACGGTGAAAGCTGTTGGCGTGGTCTTTTTTTTTTTTTTGTTAAAACGTGTATTCTGTTATCGTCCAGTACACTTCGTGCGTTATCGCGCGAATTTCGAATCTTAAAGGTCCGTACGCCACGTGGTGTAAGAGCTGTGAACTAAAGGCGATCTCCGGAATTGCTGGGGTTGAGCATAGCACTTGCAATTACAATGAGGAGAAGCTCCACGATTTTCTCCGATTCCCGTACAGCTATTAGGAACTACTCCGCCGGCTTCGTCTCAATGGAAGCACACAAGTTACTTATACACAGTATTAATACTCATAATTGCCAGCAACCGGATAGCTCACACTTAGTCTGGTTTCCGGCTCATCAGGGCCACTCGGTCAGCCCCAATGGCTGCAATCTTAACGAGCAAGCTCACTCTGCTGTGCGAGGTCTCACGTGCCGCGCATCAGATCGGGAACTGCTCCAGGATGACTGCGGCTCCTACAAAGACCCACTTAGCACTTTTCACGAAATCACCTCACACTATAGGGACGGCAGGAGGTTTTTCCTCTCCCCTTCCTCTCCCCCCCCCCCCCCCCCCCCCCCCCCCATCAGAAGCTGAACAGAGCTCAGGCAGTCACATTAAGAATGCTTCAAACTAAATCTTATCCTACACCTTTTGTGCTTAACAAAATTGACCAGGAGTTTCCCGCGGAATGTAAAAGTTGTGGACACACTCCGTGTCTATTTGATCATATGTTCTGGCTGTGCCCCAACCAAAGGGCTTCGGACTTCAACAGTGAGGAGGACTGGAGTCGACGCATATTCAGCGAAGTCCTCGAAGATCAACTCCTGGCCGTCCGGAGAGCTCACGACATCGGGAAAGCCTTTGGCCTACCGGTGCCTACGTGGGCGGAGCCACCGACTTAGCCTGGGGGCTTTTGCCCTCGGGCCCTAGTTTCTCTGGACCAAAATAAAGTTCTTGCCATGCCATGCCATGCCATTCATTACATGGGGGGGGGGGGGGGGGGGGGGGGGATTTCCAGTGAGTACATCAACATTTTTACCCACAATATAAATCGAAAACAAGAATACAAACAAGAAAACGCAACCGCGGGTAATATTAATCAAGATATCCAGCCAGAATACATCAGCTACCATCGAATACGTCGCATCAGCCAAACACATCGATGGCGAGTACAGAACATTTTATAAATAGCCATTAGAACAATGATAACTACATTCAAAAAATAAACAACACTGCATACATATCGCGTACAAAAACCGTAAATGAAACTAAGACAGTCAAATACAGATTAGCAATGTTTTTCACTTCGAAAATATAGTCCATGATGATGTAGGGCTGTTGACTTTAACAGACGGCGCCCATCCTGTCGATTTCCCTCGTACTGGTCCTCTTCAAAGTGTTTCTAAGTACAAGTAAAACAACAAAAGTGATTATTAATATGAAAAGTTGCCTTGTAAATACAGAGAACCCATTATATATTGCTTAAAAATAAATTTTCGCGGAAGTAATGCTGTATTATTTCGCTTCACACGTTTCGAAGAAATGCACAGGCTACAACAGATACTATGCCAGAAAGCGCCGAAACATTTTGGTCCCATGATGCCCCTTAACTCTACTACACCTGGGCATACCGTGCACAGGCATTTAAAGACCGTCGCAGTACCCACTATACGATCGGGAATGAGCACGAATGACCATCGACTTACGAGCACCACGCTACAAATATATTCGTCTAAAAAATCAGCTATATAACGTAGCAACCTGAGATCCGCAAGATATCTGCTGAGAAATCAGAGAAAATCACAATGCTTTGCTTGCCACGTACACAACAGCCGCTCTCCACAGAAGAAGCACTGCGTTCTTTAGTCCCAAATAACCAGTAGCGAAAAAAGAAACTGAGGAAAAAAAAAAAAGGAACAAGAGACACACACGATGTGTGCTTCCCGTGCAAAAGTAAAATAGGTGGTTTACATGACGATTTGTAGCTAATGTAAGACTATTTCGCGTCGAAGCATTTTCGTCAGTCCATAAAATAAGGGTATAGACTGCGCCGATCAAAACGGCAAAAGCCTATGCGACGCGCGCTCGCAAACCATAGGCTACTCAGACAGCATCGGTGCAGTGAGTGAACGTAGGTACGTGAGCGAGGATCAGAGAATACTTTCTTATTGAAATGAAAAACACGGTGTGATAGTCTAAACTTTCTTGACACTTACCTCGCAAATGTAGGAGCTATCCGTTGCCTTCCAGTGATACCGCTTTACTTGAGCTTCCCATCTCTTCCTTCGCTCTGGGTCCCGGGGGAAGCGTAAACAACGAAGCCCTTTACGCGTCGATCCCAGGGGCGGATCCAGGTTTTTTCTGAGGGGGGGGGGGGGGGGGGGGTCAGCTTCTGTCAGCGATGATGATGATGATAGTAGCCTTTCTTATTTACCGAAATTTACCGTTTTTGCTCACGAAAAACCCGCGTTTTATACGGCTAGAGCAACACCTGTAGCCCTCCGTGGTGGCTCAGTCAGCTCAGGCGTTGAGCACGAGATCGCGGGATCAAATACCGGTCGCGGCGGCCGCATTTCGATGGAGGCGAAATGCAAAAACGCCCGTGTTCTTGCGTTGTAGTGCAGGTTAAAGAACCCCAGGTGCTCAAAATTAATCCGGAGCCTTCCACTACGGCGTGCCTCATAATCAGAACTGGTTTTGGCACGTAAAACCCCAGAAAGAGGAAGAAGACCTGTAGCGAAGCCAGGTATCGGTTTCTCCGAGCTTATAGGAAAAGGACGTTACCCAATACAACCATGTGCTTGGCGGCTGCGCCTGATAATACAAGGTGTTCAAAACTAAGCTTTATGGTTTTCTTAAAATTAGGTACTGAGAGGCACGCGAAGACCACCTGTGCAAATAAGTTATGTGGCCAGGGGGGCACAAAGTGAGATGATAATTATCGCTGTTAGCAGCCCAATTAACTAAAATTGAACAATTATTTTTGGTTGACTGCAGTAAGTGGGTATGTTTGTATTGAAAACTTAGAGACAGTCGTGTTTCTAAACAGTATCAGTCGGAAGAATTATTCTAGCGTGTCCGTGCTCCGAGATATCCGACTCCAAATTTCAATTGTCGTACTGCGCAGAATAATCGAGTCGACGCAAGAGCGGTTTATGCTTTGCGTTGCTGTGAAAGGGAGGCATTTTGGACATTTTTAGGGCATTGACATCTTGATGGGTGAAATGTTGTCATGAGATTTGTGCACGACAACACCAAACTTAAAGTGGCAGTATGAAATATTCGTTAGCATAGCTAAAAAGGTTTCTGCTGTTGATGGTGCAGTTGTTGCGCTTGATTTCAATCAAACTTACAATACTTGGAAATCAGCAGTACTTTATTTGCGTAGCCCAGACAAGGACGATGCCCGGTCATCTATAGCCACCATGATTACGCACACGCACTGCCCTCCGGCTTCTCCGCTCGCGCCATTATCTCGGCATGGCAGCTGCCGCCATCTTTACAGGCTGCGCGGTTGCGGGTTACGACAGCGCTTACGGGCTCTTCGATTTTTTTTTCATTTCACCAGCCGTGAGGGGAAGGGGGACAGTTATCTTTGCCAATGTCTCCGCCCCTTGTCAGACTAAACGCCGCACGCAACAGCCGCGTCACATCAGGGAGGAGCTTTGCACCGATCCTCACTCTCTTGCAAGTTGCATGCGTAATCTTGCGAACGACAATTAAAATATGGAGTTGGATATCTCGGAGCACAGACATGCTAGAAAAATTTATCCAAGTAAAACTGTATAGAAACACGACGGCCTCTAACTTTTGAACAAACACACACATTTACTGTAGTCAATAAAAAGTTAATTATTCAATTTTAGTTCATTCATCTGCTAACAGCGATAATTATATATCATCTTCCTTTGTGTCCCCCTGGCCACATAACTTATTTGCGCAGATGGTCTACACGTGCCACCCAGTGCCTAATTTTAAGAAAACCATAAAGCCTAATTTTGAACACCCGGTATATCTAGCCTGCATTGTTTCTTAATATTTGGGATGATCTGTTGCAGGTTCGTTATAAATGCGTAAGCACGCGTCCGTTTTTGGAGTTCTGTTGGGACACCTTGATTTCCTTAAGAAGATTCTTTGTGAATTCGGCTGATACACCTTCGTTTGATTTGGAGGACTAACTCCCCTATTCTCAAACAGCCCTCGACTCGAAGCTCTTCCTCCACTCCTCCTTGTTAAGCACAGCGCCGCTTCTCGACTGATAAAGACGCGACAATTCTAAAGAATTCCCGTGCATGATCATGAAGCGCAGTGACCACTTCTTTGAAGGGATGGCGGTGCTATCTTTCTTCTTGAGTCGAGGTGCTGTGTTGACTAGAGGAGCGTTCTTGAATACGGGCGTAACGCCCCGCTCCAACGTGGCAACCACTACGCTGGTTGTTTACGATATGCGAATCACCGCGTATGAAGACTCACGACGCCACCTACAAGAATAACAATATGGCGTAGTAGCCGAGAGCGCGAGCCAGCGTCTTCATGTTTTGTTTCCCACGCGACGTCATCCTTTTACACAAGGCGCGCATCTGCTCCTGTTTCTCTAACCACGCGACGCCATCCTAGGCCCGCGCACTGGCGTTGCCGCTGACGTCACGCTCCCCCACTTCGCAGCCGCGGCTCGAGGCTTCGCCCCGCTCCGCGAGAACGCCCACTCAGATAAACGGATCCGGCGGGCTTGAGCCTCCTATGCTTAATGTACGACAATAAAACTGCGAAGTTACAATGAAAAACTTGTAGCGTACGAACGGCACTGTGCTCGTACTGGATATTGTCAACGTGTAACTGTGATCACAATGAGTGCTACATTTTAAGAAAAGTTGCCTATGCGTACTTCTTAGTTTAGCTGTTAGTTGTTATTATTTATATATGAACACTTCAGCGAGAGATCTCTTTCATTAAGCGGGTTGGTCGCGGAACCGATGACAGCCAATGAGGCAACCGTTGACACCCCAAGGGGAAACTAAGTTAATCAGGCGCGAAGGCGCTCGAGCGGACCTTGGCGTGCTTGGCAAAAGGGACGTCCCCTCGTTCATTCGACGCCACCGACGGGACGAGTAAGGCACGGCAGGCGCCAGGAGGTCCAAGGTGTTCATGAGAAAAAATAACTACGGCAACTTCGCGACACCACACTCCTACGGAATACAACTAAGCTTGTGAGCGAGCTAGCTTTACTTCTACATGGCTGATACCACTGGTACTCGCGAAAAATACTTTTGAAGAATGCTGGTGGCCATATTTTTCTTTTTTTTACGACAGGGCCATCCCCCTGTCAGCGAGGGGGCGATGCAGAAATCTGAAGGGGGGGGGGGGGGGGTCAGGACATCCGGACATCCCCCCTGGAACCGCGCCTGGTCGATCCGGTGCACTTGGGAACACAACAGCCCGTCATGTCGACTCGATGCACTTGACAAGCTTGTCATTCATGCGGCTGAACACTGCCCAGCAAGTCGAAGCGTCAGCGAAGCATCCGCGCGCACTGTGTCTCGAACTAAGCACCGGCACCAAGCAATCGCAACCGCTCGCTGTGATTCAAGATGGCGTCGCAGCGAGAAAGCGGCGGCACAGGGGCGGTCAAAGGATGGCTAGGGTGCCTCGATGTCCTCCTCGCCCGCCGCTGCGGGCGAAGAGGACATCGAGGCACCCTAAGGATGGCACCACCCCAACGCCTCCTATAAAGACATTATTTAGGAGGCGTTGACCACCCTGAACGGCGGCGCTTTCATCGAGGCACCCTATTTTCTCCTAAAATCCCTATACAAGAAAAGTACCGTCATCTACTCTTTCCTCTGCCGCCTCCTCTCCTACAGCGCTTGCTTTTTTCTTTACTTTTTGCTTGCGAAAGCCAAGTCGACGGTGGCGCACCTAGAAAGTCCAGGTTGAAGCTTTCAGGCCGGACGCGCGCCGCCGCCGCCGCCGCCGGCTGCGCAGAGGACTTTCAACATGGCTCTGAGGCGGAAAAAAAGAAAATATAAAGAAGTGAAAAGCGCGCGCTATCATCGTCCAATCGGAGATACAGGAGAGGGAGAGAAGCGGCGTTTATCAAAGGATGGCGGTACTTTTCTTATAAAGGGATTTTATTTTCTCCAAGATTCGAGCGCCACCTGTCGGTAAAGTCGGGAGATAGGCGCGACGACGGCATATAGCCTCTGAGATTGGAACATTTCGGAGGCTATGGTAGACAGCTTGTACTGCTTGTCTGTTTCGCTGCAGATCGGCGGACATGGGAAGTAAAAATACAACGCGCTCCTGGCTCCCATTGCACTGCCTCTCGCACTTTCCGAACGCACACACACATTGACTTAGGTGCCCTATGTATGCGAAATTCAATGCGTAATGGAATAGCGTCCCGCACGTAAACTACGCTATCACGCTATACGAAAACTCTCTTTCTGCAAAGTTCGTTTGCGGAACGGTAACGCTATTTCCCTTAACCCTGCTATTACGCTAACGTTAAACTAAAACTGTCTAATAATAGACAGTTTTAGTTTAGCATTTGCAAGCAAACGTAAACGCATTACGTACGCAAAAAATAGCGTTGTCATCACTGCGCATGCTCTGAACGTTATTCGGTTTCTGCGGTTTACGTGCGCTATGATAACGTACGTTATTTGGCGAGTTTAACGTTCGTAATGTTTACGGACGCTAAAGAAATAACGTTGTCAAACATGGCGGCACCGCTGGCTCCCGGTTCAGCGTTATGGTTGCGCTCTCACTGGCATAGATCACCAACAACTATAGAAATAAGCTTTCGCTTTCTCACTCACCTGAAACGTTAGTTTTGAGCGCATAGCGCGCCCAATTTCTGAGATAGTTTGGCGATTCCGCAACCGTAGGCCTAACCGCGACCTCATACCTTGCCGCATTACAACACCAGGATGGATACTAATGGATTGTCTTGGCTTGGATACGTTGGGCACGAGGCACCAGACGGCGCCCAGTTTTATAACGTCTTCCTTACGTTTGCGTTCCCGCACGGTAAACTAAAAGTCTTGAAAGAACGCGCGCCATAACGTCCCGCAAACGTGCTTACGTTTAACGTACGTAAGCCGACAAACGCAATTCTAAAACTGCCTAATGTACATTAAACCATTTTTTTCTTATTCCTACAACCGGACGTACTCATCAATGGGCTTGGTGGATTCTTGGCCCAAACGCTGCCTCGAGCCACAACAGTCTATGATCCCGTCAGCCAGGAGAATTTCTGAACCAAATTTCTGCCGGCACTCACCTCCTATTGGTTCTTGGAAGATTAGGTTAAGTTAGGTTAGGGCACACCTGCAGGCTCTCGTGCACACCCATACCCAGGAATTAGGGACATTTCCTTCAGTTTCCGTTTCTCGCCACCACATGGTGTATCCACCTTAAATAATTCGGAATTGTGATTCTCCGCTGTAAACTTGTAATTATCGATGATATCATATCTAATCACGCAGCCCAATCGGCGGGCGCACAAATATCGTCTTTTTAGGCCAGTATATTGCACTGCATACGGAACCAATCCTAAAGCTGACCCTCTACGCTAAGCTACATTTGAAAGCCGCAGTTCTTATTCTAGGTAGTTCTTACGTATCGTCTGCATTTCTAATGAATAATACGGGAAAACTTATTCTTGCTGACATATTTGGTAATAATTTTGCACTTAGCTCATATTCTTTAATCAAACACATCTTTAGGCCCACCACCACGAGCGGTAGTACAAATCTAAAAGCGCAGCGCGGACCATCTGGGCAGTGGGCTTTCGTCTCGACGAGCTTGTTTTCGCACCGACACCATTTGAGTGATGGGCGTCGTAGACTGACACAGAGCGTTGTCTTGCACGCAAGTAGAAAAAAAAAAAAAAAACGCAGGTGGCACTTTTAACTACCACCCTTCTGGTAGAGTGTACTAGATCCAGGTGACGCCACCGTCGCTTTCTTCCGAATGAGGGGCCCCGCTCGCCGGCCGGACGCTTGTCGCGTCGGTGACCCTAACGCAGCTGTATGGAGCTTTGACTGGCGCCTACTCGGTGGCGGTAACAGTGAGATTATTCCCCACCGATCTATTGCAAATAAAATGGAAAAAAGTTGTCGCAGTTTCACCTGAAAGGCGAAGCATCAATTGCGATAGCAAATTTGTAGAGAGCTATACGGAGTAATGATAGTAGCAGGCGCGGATCCATGGGGGATGTCCGGATGTCCTGACCCCCCCCCCCCCTCAGATTTCTGCATCGCCCCCTCGCTGACAGGGGGATGGCCCTGTCGCAAACAAATATGGCCACCAGCATTCTTCAAAAGTATTTTTCGCGAGTACCAGTGATATCAGCCATCTAGAAGTAAAGCTAGCTCGATCACAAGCTTAGTTGTATTCCGTCGGGGTGTGGTGTCGAGAAGTTGCCGTAGTTATTTTTTCTCATGAACACATTGGACCTCCTGGCGCCTGCGGTGCCTTACTCGTCCCGTCGGTGGCGTCGATTGAACGAGGGGACGTCCCTTTTGCCAAGAACGCCGATGTCCGCGCGAACGTCTTCGCGCCTGATCAACTTAGTTGCCCCTTGGGGCGTCATCGGTTGCCTCATTGGCTGTCATCGGTTCCGCAACCAACCTGCTTAATGAAAGAGATCACTTGCTGAAGTGCTCATATACAGGGTTTGTCCGAAAAGTAATGTCAGTGATTATATTGTGAAGCGACTATACGTCGCAGCGCGCTAAGACCAGTTGGGATTGGTGGAGGGGGAAGTTAGCTTACGCACGCGTGGTCGCTCAGTCGTCTGCGACCATCTGGAGAGTAAGGACAAGGTTTTTCGTCAACTGATTTTCATTTACCGTGCAAGCCATAAAGCAGCGCTCATTGGAACAAAGGATTGCCATCGAGTTTTGTGTGAAACTCGGCAAGTCTGCAGTGGAAACTTTTCCTATGATAAAGACACCTTTTGGTGATAATTGTTTGTCAGAGCATCAAGTTTACTGGGGGCACAAGGTCTTTTTAGAAGGTTGTGAAGAGGTCAGCGATGAAGCCGGCGCTGTACCGCCATCAGCGACCATCACCGACGAAAATGTGACGCGCGCGAGAGATCTTTTGTTCTCAGACCCTCATTTGAGTGTCCGTTTAGTGGCACAGACAGTAAACATTCCAAAAAGTACCGTTCACGAGATTTTGACGAATAATTTTCAGATGCGAAAAGTGTGCGCGAAGATCTTGCGCAAAATGTTAATGGACGACCAACAATAGAGCCGAGTTGGAACGTGCCAAGAGGTTTGGAACTTGTGCGAAAGTGACCCCCACGTTTTGGACAATGTCATCACAGGTGACAAGACTTGGGTGTTTGAATACGACCCCGAAACAAAAAGGCAAAGTGTTAAGTGGCACAGCTCGGCGTCCCCTCGCCCCAAGAAGGCCAGAATTAGCAAGTCAAAGGTCAAGACCATGCTGATTGTGTTCTTTGACATCAGTGGCCTTGTCCACCATGAGTTTGTACCCCATGGCACAACCGTGAACGCCAAATTCTACATGAAAGTGCTCAAGCGACTCAAACGAAGGATTCATCGCACCCGGCCTGATATCGGGGGCGATTGGAAACTTCACCATGACAACGCAACATACAGCCTGCACCGCCTTCCTCGTGACCCGCTTTCTGGCCGATTGAAGATTCCAACGGTTCTCCAGCCACCCTACAGTCCTGACGTGGCTCTCCCAGGCTTCTTAGTCTTTCTGCGCTTGAAAATACCCTGTAAAGCACATCATTTCGTGACAGTTGGCAAAGTCGAAGAGGCTTGCACCAAGGCTCTAAAGGACATTCCTAAGGAGGCCTACCGTGACGCTTTCGATGGTTGGAAATCTCGCTAGAAGCAATGTAACGACGCAGGAGGAGCCTATTTTGAAACATTTTATTGTGTTGTACTGATCTGCTCAATAATTTCTTTTTAATCGACTCATTGGCATTACTTTTCGGACAAACCCTTTATAAGTAATAACAACTAACAGCTAAACTAAGAACTACGGATGGGGAACCTTTTTTAACTGTAGCCCTCATTGTGATCACAGTTACACGTTGACAATATTCAGTACGAGCACAGTACCGTTCGTACGCTACAAGTTTTTCATTGTAACTTCGCAGTTTTATTGCCGTACATTAAGCGTAGTAGGGTCAAAGCCGCTGGAACCGTTTATCTGAGTGGGCGTTCTCGCGGAGCGGGGCGAAGCCTCGAGCCGCGGCTGCGAAGTGGGGGAGCGTGACGTCAGCGGCAACGCCAGTGCGCGGGCCTAGGATGGCGTCGCGTGGTTAGAGAAACAGGAGCAGATGCGCGCCTTGTGTAAAAGGATGACGTCGCGTGGGAAACAAAACATGAAGACGCTGGCTCGCGCTCTCGGCTACTACGCCATATTGTTATTCTTGTAGGTGGCGTCGTGAGTCTTCATACGCGGTGATTCGCATATCGTAAACAACCAGCGTAGTGCCGCGTTGGAGCTCCAAAGCAAACGAAGGTGTCTCAGCCGAACACAAAGAATCTCCTTAAGGAAAACAAGATGTCCCAACAGAACTACAAAGACGGACCCGTGCTTACGCATTTATAACGAACTTGCAACAGATCATCCCAAATTTTATTTTAAGAAACAATACAGGCTAGATATACCGGGTGTTCAAAATTAAGCATTATGGTTTTCTTAAAATTAGGCACTGGGAGGCACGCGAAGACCACCTGCGCAAATAAGTTATGTGTTCAGGGGGACACAAAGTCAGATGAAAATTATCGCTTTCAGCTGAGCCGAATTGACTAAAATTGAATAATTAACTTTTTATTGACTGCAGTAAGAAACACGACTGCCTCTAAGTTTTCAATACAAACATACCCACTTACTGTAGTCGACAAAATATAATTGTTCAATTTTAGTTAATTCGGCTGCTCACAGCGGTTATTATCATCTCACTTTGTGCCCCCCTGGCTACATAACTTATTTGCACAGGTGGTCTTTGCGTGCCTCCCAGTGCCTAATTTTAAGAAAAGCATAAAGCTTAGTTTTGAACACCCTGTATTATCAGGCACAGCCGCCAAGCACATGTCTGTATTGGGTAACGTCCTTTTCCTATAAGCTCGGAGAAACCGATATCTGGCTTCGCTACCGGGCTTCTTCCTCTTTCTGGGGTTTTACGTGCCAAAACCAGTTCTGATTATGAGGCACACCGTAGTGGAAGGCTCCGGATTAATTTTGACCACCTGGGGTTCTTTAACGTGCACTACAACGCAAGAACACGGGCGTTTTTGCATTTCGCCTCCATCGAAATGCGGCCGCCGCGGCCGGCATTCGATCCCGCGATCTCGTGCTCAGCAGCGCAACGTCTGAGCTGACTGAGCCACCACGGTGGGCTACAGGTGTTGCTCTAGACGTATAAAAATTGGGTTTATCGTGAGCAGAAACGGTGAATTTCGGCAAATAAGAAAGGCTACTATCATCATCATCATTGTTGAAAGAAGCTGACCCCCCCTCAGAAAAAAACCTGGATCCGCCCCTGGATACAGGAGATAACACTGGAGGCAGTGGATAAGTACAAATATCTTGGAGTTTGGATAAACAATGGGGCTGAGTACCTAACGGAACATGAAAAATATGTAACGACTAAAGGTAGCAGGAATGCAGCTGTGATGAAAAATAGGACACTGTGGAATTACAATATGTACGAAGTGGTGAGAGGGATTTGGAAAGCGGTGATGGTCCCTAGTTTGACTTTCGGTAAAGCGGTCCTGTGCATGAGATCAGAGGTTCGAGCAAAGTTGGAAGTTAAGCAGCGAGGGGTAGGTAGGCTTGCTTTGGGAATACACGGAAATACACCAAATCAGGGGGTACAGGGTGACATGGGATGGACGTCATTCGAGGGCAGGGAAGCTAGCAGCAAGATAGAATTTGAGGAGCGATTGAGAGAAATGGCAGAAAAGCGGTGGGCAAGGAGAGTTTTCAGTTAATTGTACATGAGGAATGTTGACACAAAATGGAGGAAGCGGACCAGAAAACTGTCAATCAAATATTTGGACTGCAGGAAGGGTGCAAACCAGGAAACAGCGGTTATGAATAAGGTTAAAGAAACAGACAGGGGTCTATGGAAAACAGGGATGCAGACGAAATCAGCACTGGGAACATACAGAACTTTCAAGCACGAAATTGCCAAAGAAAACATCTATGATAATTCTAGGGGAAGCTCTTTGTTAATTGTTTGAAGCCAGGACGGGAGTATTGCGGACTAAGATGTACCGAGTCAAGTACCAAGGTATATATAGACACGTTGTGCGGTGCATGTGGAGAGGAAGAGGAAACGGCTGAACACATCACACTTTTCTGTAAAGGGCTTAACCCTACAGTGCAAAACAACCGGGCTGATTTTTTCAAAACATTGGGGTTTAGGGACAGTGAAGGCAAAATAGACTTTAAGTGGGCATAAATAACCAAACGGAGGTTATCTGATTGGTGGCAAAAAGCAAGGCAGGGTTGAAATTTCACCCTCCACAAAGTACAAAATATGTTAATAGTCAAGGCTAGGCGTCGTGTGCCACCACCTGATTTAAAGGGTTCAACCTCATCCATCCATCCATCCATCCATCCAGCGTTCATTCCCGACGCGCGCTCTCTTTCTCTCTTCAGCCGTGGATGATAACGGTCGCTTCTGATAACGGCGCGCCCGTTACGGATAAAAAGGCGAGAGTGGCGGTTCAACTGCAAGCGGAGTCGAGGGCTCGCAAAGCTGCTGCAGCACGGCGACGCAGACAACAAGCGGACCCGGAGTCTAGGGCGCGGGAAGCTGCAGCAAAACGGCAACGCCGGCAAGCGGACCCCTAGCTGAGGGCTCGCGAAGCTGCAGCAGCACGGCAACGCCGGCAAGCGGGCCCGGAGCTGAGGGCTCGCCAAGCTCGCGCTTGAACCCAGCATCGGCGACACCAACCTCAGGCAGGCGCGGATCCAGGGGGATGTCCGGATGTCCGGACCCCCCCCCCCCCCCCCTCAGATTTCTGCATCGCCCCCTCGCTGACAGGGGGATGGCCCTGTCGCAAAAAAAAAAAAAATATGGCCACCAGCATTCTTCAAAAGTATTTTTCGCGAGTACCAGTGGTATCAGCCATGTCAGTCAGCATCAGTCAGTAAAGCTAGCTCGCTCACAAGCTTAGTTGTATTCCATAGGAGTGTGGTGTCGCGAAGTTGCCGTAGTTATTTTTTATTATGAACACTTTGGACCTCCTGGCGCCTGCCGTGCCTTATTACTCGTCCCGTCGGTGGCGTCGAATGAACGAGGGGACGTCCCTTTTGCCAAACACGCCGAGGTCCGCTCGAGCGCCTTCGCGCCTGATTAACTTAGTTTCCCCTTGGGGTGTCAACGGTTGCCTCATTGGTTGTCATCGGTTCCGCGACCAACCTGCTTAATGAAAGAGATCTTTTGCTGAAGTGTTCATATATAAGTAATAACAACTAACAGCTGAACTAAGAACTACGCATAGGCAACTTTTTTTAACTGTAGCACTCATTGTGATCACAGTTACACGTTGACAATATCCAGTACGAGCACAGTGCCGTTCGTACGCTACAAGTTTTTCACTGTAACTTCGCACTTTCATTGTCGTACATTAAGCATAGGAGGCTCAAGCCCACCGCATCCGTTTATCTGAGTGAGCGTTCTCGCGGAGCGGGGCGAAGCATAGAGAAAGAAATTCAACTTCTTTCTCTATGGGCGAAGCCTCGAGCCGCGGCTGCGAAGTGGGGGAGCGTGACGTCAGCGGCTAACGCCAGCGCGCGGGCCTAGGATGGCGTCGCGTGGTTAGAGAAGCGGGAGCAGATGCGCGCCTTGTATAAAAGGATGACGTCGAGTGGGAAACAAAACATGAAGACGCTGGCTCGCGCTCTCGGCTAACACGCCACATCGTTCTTCTTGTAGGTGGCGTCGTGAGTCTTCATACGCGGTGATTCGCATATCGTAAACACCCAGCTTTGTAGTTGCTGCGTTGGAGCGGGGCGTTACGCCCGTATTCAAGAACGTTCCTCCAGTCAACACACCACCACGACTCAAGAGAGAAGATGGCACCGCCATCCCTCCGCAGAAGTGGTCACTGAGCTTCATGATCATTCACGGGAATTCATGAGAACTGTCGCGTCTTTATTCTCGATTATTCTGCGCAGTACGACAATTGAAATTTGGAGTCTGATATCTCGGAGCACGGACACGCTAGAATAATTCTTCCGACTGATACTGTGTAGAAACTCGACTGTCTCTAAGTTTTCAATACAAACATACCCACTTACTGCAGTCAACCCAAAATAATTGTTCAATTTTAGTTAATTGGGCTGCTAACAGCAATAATTATAATCTCACTTTGTGCCTCCCTGGCCACATAACTTATTTGTACAGGTGGTATTCGCGTGCCTCCCAGAGTCTAACTTTAAGAAAACCATACAACTTAGTTTTGAACACCCTGTATTATCAGGCGCAGCCGCCAAGCACATGGCTGTATTGGGTAACGTCCTTTTCCTATAAGCTCGGAGAAACCGATACATGGCTTCGCTACAGGCCTTCTTCCTCTTTCTGGGGTTTTACGTGCCAAAACCAGTTCTGATTATGAGGCACGCCGTAGTGGAAGGCTCCGGATTAATTTTGAGCACCTGGGGTTCTTTAACCTGCACTACAACGCAAGAACACGGGCGTTTTTGCATTTCGCCTCCATCGAAATGCGGCCGCCGCGGCCGAGATTTGATCCCGCGATCTCGTGCTCAACGCCTGAGCTGACTGTAGGTGATGCATTAGCCGCATAAAACGCGCGTTTATCGTGAGGAAAAACGGTAAATTTCGGTAAATAAGAAAGGCTACTATGATCATCATCATCATTGACAGAAGCTGACCCCCCCCCCCCCCCTCAGAAAAAAACCTGGATCCGCCCCTGGATAGTAGCTTTATCAGCTGTATAAACTTGGACATGCAGCAGCACCGGCAACACGCAGAACTGTTGTCGACGCCGTCGGCGTTTTGCCCGCGTTCGCACAAAATGCGTGCGGCGTTGGTGACTGTTGCCGGAGTCTCTGATATAAATAGGCACTTGGTGCCGCAGCTAAACGTCGCCTCCCTTCCCTCTTTTCAGGCCGGGCGCGCATCGCCGCCGGCGACTGCGGCTGCGCAGAGGACTTTCAACATGGCTCTGAAGCGGAAAAAAAGAAAATTTAAAGAAGTGAAAAGCGCGCGCTATCATCGTCCAATCGGAGATACAGGAGAGCGAGAAGCGACGTTTATCAAAGGATGGCGGTACTTTTCTTATATAGGGACTCTATTTTCTCCTAGAGTTACTGTATATGCTACCAAAGGTAGCTCCCGTAGGGAGCATATACAGTAACTCTATTTTTTCCGATATTCTAGTGCCACCTGTCGGTAAAGTCGGGAGATAGGCGCGACGACGGCATATAGCCTCTGAGATGGGAACATTTCGGAGGCTATGGTAGACAGCTTGTACTGCTTGTCTGTTTCGCTGCAGATCGGCGGACATGGGAAGTAAAAATACAACGCGCTCCTGGCTCCCATTGCACTGCCCCTCGCACTTTCCGTACGCACACACACATAGACTTAGGTGCCCTATGTATGCGAAATTCAAAGCGTAATGGAATAGCGTTCCGCACGTAAACTACGCTATCACGCTATACTAAAACTCTCTTTCTGCAAAGTTCGTTTGCGGAACGGTAACGCTATTTCCCTTAACCCCGCTATTACGCTAACGTTAAACTAAAACTGTCTAATAATAGACAGTTTTAGTTTAGCATTTGCAAGCAAACCTAAACGCATTACGTACGCAAAAAATAGCGTTGCAATCGCTGCGCATGCTCTGAACGTTATTCGGTTTCTGCGGTTTACGTGCGCTATGACAGCGTACGTTATTTGGCGTGTTTAACGTTCGTAATGTTTACGGACGCTAAAGAAATAACGTTGTCAAACATGGCGGCACCACTGGCTCCCGCTTCAGCATGAATTCTCGTTATGGTTGCGCTCTCACTGGCGTAGATCACCAGTAACTATAGAATTGAGCTTTCGCTTTCTCACTCACCTGAAACGTTAGTTTTGAGCGCATAGCGCGCCCAATTTCTGAGATAGTTTGGCGATTCCGCAACCGTAGGCCTAACCGCGACCTCATACCTTGCCGCATTACAACACCAGGATGGATGCTAATGGATTGTCTTGGCTTGGATACGTTGGGCACGAGGCACCAGACGGCGCCCAGTTTTATAACGTCTTCCTTACGTTTGCGTTCCCGCACGGTAAACTAAAAGTCTTGAAAGAACGCGCGCCATAACGTCCCGCAAACGTGCTTACGTTTAACGTACGTAAGCCGACAAACGCAATTCTAAAACTGCCTAATGTACATTAAACCATTTTTTTTTCTTATTCCTACAACCGGACGTACTCATCAATGGGCTTGGTGGATTCTTGGCCCAAACGCCGCCTCGAGCCACAACAGTCTATGATCCCGTCAGCCAGGAGAATTTCTGAACCAAATTTCTGCCGGCACTCACCTCCTATTGGTTCTTGGAAGATTAGGTTAAGTTAGGTTAGGGCACACCTGCAGGCTCTCGTGCACACCCATACCCAGGAATTAGGGACATTTCCTTCAGTTTCCGTTTTTCGCCACCACATGGTGTATCCACCTTAAATAATTCGGAATTGTGATTCTCCGCTGTAAACTTGTAATTATCGATGATATCATATCTAATCACGCAGCCCAATCGGCGGGCGCACAAATATCGTCTTTTTAGGCCAGTATATTGCACTGCATACGGAACCAATCCTAAAGCTGACCCTCTACGCTAAGCTATATTTGAAAGCCGCAGTTCTTATTCTAGGTAGTTCTTACGTATCGTCTGCATTTCTAATGAATAATACGGGAAAACTTATTCTTGCTGACATATTTGGTAATAATTTTGCACTTAGCTCATATTCTTTAATCAAACACATCTGTAGGCCCACCACCACGAGCGGTAGTACAAATCTAAAAGCGCAGCGCGGACCATCTGGGCAGTGGGCTTTCGTCTCGACGAGCTTGTTTTCGCACGGACACCATTTGAGTGATGGGCGTCGTAGACTGACACAGAGCGTTGTCTTGCACGCAAGTAGAAAAAAAAAACGCAGGTGGCACTTTTAACTACCACCCTTCTGGTAGAGTGTACTAGATCCAGGTGACGCCACCGTCGCTTTCTTCCGAATGAGTGGCCCCGCTCGCCGGCCGAACGCTTGTCGCGTCGGTGACCCTAACGCAGCTGTATGGAGCTTTGACTGGCGCCTACTCGGTGGCGGTAACACTGAGATTATTCCCCACCGATCTATTGTAAATAAATTGGAAAAAAGTTGTCGCAGTTTCACCTGAAAGGCGAAGCATCGATTGCGATAGCAAATTTGTAGAGAGCTATACGGACTAATGATAGTAGCTTTATCAGCTGTATAAACTTGGACATGCAGCAGCACCGGCAACACGCAGAACTGTTGTCGACGCCGTCGGCGTTTTGCCCGCGTTCGCACAAAATGCGTGCGGCGTTGGTGACTGTTGCCGGAGTCTCTGATATAAATAGGTACTTGGTGCCGCAGCTAAACGTCGCCTCCCTTCCCTCTTTTCAGGCCGGGCGCGCACCGCGGCCGCCGCCGGCGACTGCGGCTGCGCAGAGGACTTTCAACATGGATCTGAAGCGGAAAAAAAGAAAATATAAAGAAGTGAAAAGCGCGCGCTATCATCGCCCAATCGGAGATACAGGAGAGAGAGAAGCGGCGTTTATCAAAGGATGGCTGTACTTTTCTTATATAGGGATTTTATTTTCTCCTAGGATGCCTCGATGCCCAGCGCCGCCGTCCAGGGTGGAGACAACCCCGCTGGCGCCGCCATATTGTGTCACACGAGTTGAGACTCAGCTACGCTTGCGTTCATAAAGTGTTACTCGCGGCGCGCTTCCAAGTGCTTTGCCTTGATGAGGATTTTTTTATCGGTGTCCCATCTGCATATCTTTATAACCAATAGCCGTTAACTCGTCGAAGGTCGAAGACGTAAATGTATGGCGCCGGGAACATGCCCCAAGTTGCCTAATTCAATCACATTTAATATGCCGTGTGTATGTTTAAAATACGCACTATTTTTTTTGCGCTTCGATGCTTGGTATATAAGGTTTGCGACCCCCTGTGTGTGGAGGTTTTTCTTTTTCGCTGTTGTATTTTGGTTTACACGCCACGCCTCCTTTACCGTTGCCAGCCACTCGCGCACGGCGGTTAGTTTCCCTTGCGTTGCGCGTGCTCTTCGCGTTCGTTGCAATTATTTGACGATATCTACGCGCAATTTTTTTTTGCCCACAAAACTGTGTGCTGACAGGATTAAGCTGGTGTAAAAAATAACTGCGATGTGAAAATAAGGTTTAGTTAGTGCTGTAGAGAAAAATGCAACGTAACTTGTCTGTGTTCATCTTGCGTAGTACACACAAGAAATCAAACGATGCACAAAATACATTTACTTATAAAAAATTAATTCGCAAGGTAGGCTCGACACACAATTCGGGATAGAGAGAGTTTTTTTTTTTTTTTTCATTACATGGGGGGGGGGGGGGGGGTTCAAGTGAGTACATCAACCTTATTACACACAATATAAATCGAAAACAAGAATGCAAACAAGAAAACGCAACCGCGGGTAATATTAATCAAGATATCCAGCCAGATATCAAGCCAGAATACATACATCAGCTACCATCGAATACGTCGCATCAGCCAAACACATCGATGGCGAGTACAGAACATTTCATAAATAACCATTAGAACACTGATAACTACATTGAAAAAATAAACAACACTGCATACATATCACGTACAAAAACCGTAAATGAAACTAAGACAGTCAAATACAGATTAGCAATGTTTTTCACTTCGAAAATATAGTCCATGATGATGTAGGGCTGTTGACTTTAACAGACGGCGCCCATCCCGTCGATTTCCCTCGTACTGGTCCTCTTCAAAGTGTTTCTAAGTACAGGTAAAACAACAAAAGTGATTATTGATATGAAAAGTTGCCTTGTAAATACAGAGAACCCATTACAGTGCTTAAAAATAAATTTTAGCAGAAGCAATGCTGTATTACCTCGCTTCACACGTTTCGAAGAAATGCACAGGCTACAACAGACACCATGCCAGAAAGCGCCGAAACATTTTGGTCCCATGATGCCCCTTAACTCTACTACACCTGGGCATACCGTGCACAGGCATTTAAAGACCGTCACAGTACCCACTACGATTGGGAATGAGCACGAATGACCATCGGCTTACGATCACCACGCTACAAATATGTACAAGTCTAAAAAATCAGCTATGTAACGTAACACCCTGAGGTCCGCAAGATATCTCCTGAGAAATCAGAGAAAATCACAATGTTTCGCTTACCACGTACAAAACAGCCGCTCTCCCCAGACAAAGCACTGCGTTCTTTAGTCCCAAATAACCAGTACCGAAAAAAAAAAAGAAACAAGAGACACACACGATGTGTGCTTCCCGTGAAAAAGGAAAATAGGTGGCTTACGTGACGATTCGTAGCTAATGTAAGACTATTTCGCGGCTAAGCATCTTCGTCAGTCCTTAAAATAAGGGTACAGACTGCGCCCATCAAAACGAAAAAAGCCTATGCGACGCGCGCTCGCAAACCATACGCTACTCAGACAGCATCGGTGCAGTGCTTACTTAGTTCGTGAGCGAACGTAGGTACGTGAGCGAGGATCAGAGAATACTTTCTTATTTAAATGAAAAACACGGTGCGGTAGTCTAAACATTCGTCACACTTACCTCGCAAATGCAAGAGTTATCCGTTGCCTTCCAGTGATCGCGCTTTACTTGGGCTTCCCATCTCTTCCGTCGCTCTGGGTCCCGGGGGAAGCGAAAACAACGCAGTCCTTTACGCGTCGATCCGGCGCACTTGGGAACACAACAGCCCGTCATGTCGACACGATGCACTTGATAGCTTGTCAGTCATGCGGCTGAACACTGTCTAGCAAGTAGAAGCGTCCGCGAAGCATCCGCGCGCACTGTGCCTCGAACTCAGCACCGGCACCAAGCAATCGCAACGGCTCGCTGTGACACAATATGGCGTCGCAGCGAGAAAGCGGCGGCGCGGGGGCGGTCAAAGGTTGGCACCACCCTGAACGGCGGCGCTGACATCGAGGCACCCTATTTTCTCCAAGATTCAAGTGCCACCTGTCGGTAAAGTCGGGAGATAGGCGCGACGACGGCATATAGCCTCTGAGATGGGAACATTTCGGAGGCTATGGTAGACAGCTTGTACTGCTTGTCTGTTTCGCTGCAGATCGGCGGACATGGGAAGTAAAAATACAACGCGCTCCTGGCTCCCATTGCACTGCCCCTCGCACTTTCCGAACGCACACACACATAGACTTAGATGCCCTATGTATGCGAAATTCAAAGGGTAATGGAATAGCGTTCCGCACGTAAACTACGCTATCACGCTATACTAAAACTCTCTTTCTGCAAAGTTCGTTTGCGGAACGGTAACGCTATTTCCCTTAACCCCGCTATTACGCTAACGTTAAACTAAAACTGTCTAATAATAGACAGTTTTAGTTTAGCATTTGCAAGCAAACGTAAACGCATTACTTACGCAAAAAATAGCGTTGTCATCACTGCGCATGCTCTGAACGTTATTCGGTTTCTGCGGTTTACGTGCGCTATGACAACGTACGTTATTTGGCGTGTTTAACGTTCGTAATGTTTACGGACGCTAAAGAAATAACGTTGTCAAACATGGCGGCACCACTGGCTCCCGCTTCAGCATGAATTCTCGTTATGGTTGCGCTCTCACTGGCGTAGATCACCAGTAACTATAGAATTGAGCTTTCGCTTTCTCTTAAACTCACCTGAAACGTTAGTTTTGAGCGCATAGCGCGCCCAATTTCTGAGATAGTGTGGCGATTCCGGCGACCGTAGGCCTAACCGCCACGCGTCCTCATACCTTGCCGCATTACAACACCAGGATGGCTCAAGGGCTGCAGAAGATAGCGCCAACCTTTCCTTTCTGAAAACTAACCACTTAATGTCGACGTTGTCGGCTCTCGACTGCAAGTCCCGCCGGCGTTTTCAGCAGTATCCTCTCTGCTTGCTCTCTGCTTGACGCTTTACTCAATGTGCACTCTTAGTGAGTGAGAATGGCTAGCCGCCGTCGAAAATACTGCTTTGAACCCCAGTGCAGATCTGCCTACAGTCGTGTGAAAGATGCACCAAAGGCGTCTTTGCTCAGCGTTCCACGTGATGAAGAACGGCGAAAGGAATGGGAGAGGAACCTCAACCGCGCAGATAAGACACTGGAGGAATCTTGCGAGTCTGTGATTTACACTTCGAACCGCGATTCATAATTAGGGACCTGTGCACCTTATAAATATAGAATGCAAAAAGGTGTGAATTCCTCGTGACAATTGCCACTGCTATCAGAAAACGCTGTTCCCACGATTCTTCCGAATTTACCACAGTACGTGACGAAGACGACACCGAAGCCCAGGAACAAAGGGAAATGGTGTGAAAGGGACCAATCAACCGCGAAGAAAAGCCGAAGCGCACTAGACAGTAGCTATTCGGAATTTTCACCGGCTGCTCCCGTCTCATCCGGGATCATTCTTTACTTCGTTGTAAATAAACATTGTTAATTATTGCAGAGATGTACACCCGTGAGCAAAAGTATACGGACCAGGGATTGCGCGATAAAGCTGATTTTTTTCAACTGCCTGCGAATGCAACTTGAAATTGAGGACTGCAGTCCAATCTTGGCATTGCGAGCTTTAACGCGTACTAGTCAATTCCACTTTATGCATGTTAATTGCGAAGATATTGAGTTTTTTCGGCGACCCTGTGGTCTGTATACTTTTGCTCACCGGTGTACCTGGTATTTTCATCCTTTCGATTTCATGTCGCATTAACGTTACGAAAGATGTAATACATAAATAACCAGCTAACCAGCTTATATTGTGCAGCAGTGATACCTAAATATTTAATTTCGTGAATAGATGGGGCAACGTGAAAATGTCTAAGGCGCTGCACGCCTTACCTGCGAAAAAAAAAAAACTCGAAGTGGTGGTTAAATTCGGCGCGGTGGTGCTGGAAACGCGGATGCGCGGTCGTTGTGGCGAAACCACACTGACCATTTTATCGATCAGCTGCAGAAAAAACTCGAGTGCCTCTTGCTACCGTGACTGCAGCGGCCGTATCAAGCCTTTAACAGAACAGCATGAATAGCAAGGCTAGTTCATCCGTGCCTCCGGCTAAAAAAAAATCGCGCCAACCCACTGTAGATCAGCCGCAACAATAGTAATTTATTTCACTGCACACTGCGAAGGTGCACCAAAAGAACTTTCGTGCGCTGCACGTCGTGCATTTTACTTTTATACGGTGAAAACAGCAACACGCGATAGCTGTTTTACCGCGACGCGTAGGAAAGTTTCAGGTGACGCTGCGAACCGCGCCACTGTCGGCGGCGACATGAAGTGCGTCAAGCTCTGCCACGGGGATGCTAATGGATTGTCTTGGCTTGGATACGTTAGGCACGAGGCACCAGACGGCGCCCAGTTTTATAACGTCTTCCTTACGTTTGCGTTCCCGCACGGTAAACTAAAAGTCTTGAAAGAACGCGCGCCATAACGTCCCGCAAACGTGCTTACGTTTAACGTACGTAAGCCGACAAACGCAATTCTAAAACTGCCTAATGTACATTAAACCATTTTTTCTTATTCCTACAACCGGACGTACTCATCAATGGGCTTGGTGGATTCTTAGCCCAAACGCCGCCTCGAGCCGCAACAGTAGTCCCGTCAGCCAGGAGAATTTCTGAACCAAATTTCTGCCGGCACTCACCTTCTATTGGTTCTCAGAAGATTAGGTTAAGTTAGGTTAGGGCACACCTGCAGGCTCTCGTGCACACCCATACGTCCTTCCATGTTTTTCTGGTCACGAAACTCCGCCGTCACGCTATGGGAGAGGTTCATACGCTGCCCAAAGCTGCCGCGACGCGGCGCCACTGCGCATCGGAGGGCATCGTTCGCGTACCGAAACGCTTGCGCAGTGCGAGGCGAGCTGAGTGATCGGGTGCGTTCTGTGCATGTGCTGCGCTATTTTTCGAGTGCTGGACTGTTTAGTTGAAGTGGCGGGGTGGGACAACGATGCCGAACACGTGTTGCGTGCCGGGTTGCCGTTCCGGCTACAAGGGCACGACCGAAAAGGTGTCGTTCCGTTTGCCTATGGGGCTCTTGCGTTGCCCAGGGGGCGCTGCAAAAATGGTGCTAAAAAGCGCCCTCAATCCGAAACTGGGTAGTACCAAGCTCGGTCGTCTGCTTCGGGAAGCACGTTTACAATACGGACCCGCCACTTTCGGTTGTGTTGTACCACGGCTTGCAACGAATATCGGGCGCCGAAGATTTTTCCATGGGTTGCATGCTGCGTAAAGGCAAGAAATTATGCAACGCCGAATACGTGTACGCCGTTCAAGAAATAAGCAGCGAAGTTTTCGCGCGGTGTCGATCGCAAGTGAAGCGAGTCACGCACGTGCGAAATTGAACTTCAGGTAAGGTTTGAACGCTGCTAGATTCAGGCGCACAAAAGCGAGGAAATTCTTTCTGTAAATGAATTCACAGCAGCGATAAGCAGACATGTGTACGAAACTGCTCGAGCGCACGACGGTACGCGCCGCGACGGCAGCAGTCTTTCAGCATGCCGCGGTGTACGAACTGCTCGAGCGCACGATCGTACGCGCCGCGACGGCAGCGGTCTTTCGACATGCCGCGAAACGGCGGGTCTCCTGCAATCTTTGTTGACTGCATGCCGCTAGACAAGTAGTTATACCTGCGCTGTAGTAGCGGCCATCTGTCTAGCAATTGATAAATAACTGATGCAATGAATATAAGCTCGCAGTAACGTACGTACGTGGGAATCGCGCTGCAGCGCGCGCTCGTGCACTGCTCGCTTGATGTAGCTTTTAATGACAGCGCTCGAACATCAATGTGATGTAATCAATACTACCTTGCTGTGCTGCCTCAACGTGCTGGCTTGAGGTCAAGGATGAGCACATTCCACTCTCTAACCTGTGCTGCTCGTAGTGGGGTAGTGAATTGTCACCGAATGAGCCCGACCATTTCTGGTCATTTGCACACACCTGGTCACTTCACCACTTCGCACCGGTCGAATTGTTAATTGTCGCTGTGGCCGGGTCTCGAATCGTGAATCACCAGCCATGCCTGCTGCTATGTCGGTCTTCCATTTCGCTTACCCAGCGCGACGAACTGCAGTTATCCAGCGCGCCCGACGCTCCGCAGCGTGAGGCCTTGAAGGAAAACGGTAGAATCTGATGTTGGGATTCAGGCCTTATTGTTCATGGCAGCCCACGACGCAGCTGGAACGACGGTGACGCTTTTTCGAGGCTGAGCGAGGTCTCTCCGGATCGGCGTCGCCGATGTCTTCTGCTTCCAGCATTACGACCCACGGCACACGGAGAGTCCGTTTTCGTAAAACTATAGGCTGCGGCCAGCTCGCAGCCTGGTCGCCATAGTCTGTGAGAAGTGACGAGCCTTTTCGCACTCGAAACAGGGCAGAAAAAAGTGCGAATCGACGCAAAACGCGGGCTAGAAACGTGCTTCGCCACAGCCAGGGCTCAATACTATCCAAGCTGGTACTACCCAGATGACGTTTTTCGCCGCCGCCAGGCGCCGCTACTATACCTCAAACTCCAGCGCAAGACGCCCATTGACAAGGAGCAGCGCGAGAAATGGAAGCGGGCCATCCCGGGGCAGGAAGGTGGCGGTTTTAACTTCGAATCGAAGTATACGCGTGTGTGCGCGAAACATTTCGACGCCTCCGACATCGTCACTGCGTACAATTTCAACATCAACGGCGACGCCGTGTCCCTGGAGCATGAGCAGCCGACGCTGAAGACTAACGCCGTTCCAAGGATTTTTGAAGGCCTTCCAGCGTACCTCACGAAGCCCAAACCTATATTTGCATTATGATTTGTTGAGCAAGTTGTGTGTGCATGTTTAAGTAACAGCTGAAGAAGTGGAATAGTGGTATCTCTAACCAGCCATATTTTTTAATTGCTGTATTTCTGATGTGGCTACTTGTGTTCGTTTGAGAGTTGTTTCGCCATGTGTTATGAAAGACCTGCTTTACACTTTCTTGTTTATAGAAACAATCTTATGCATTGTGCATTTATTGCCATTCGTTTGCTGGTGTTTGTTTCCTGCCCCTTAATACATATCTCTCACGTTTGATGTTTTTTTTTTCTTTATGCTTATTACATCAGATTATTTTATCTTTATGCTTATTATATCAGTGCTTTTAACAACTTCTTGCATTGTCAATGGTGGAACATTCATGACCGGACACCTCTTTGTGCTGTTTGTATTTCGCTCCACTTATTTTACATGATAAATAAATGATCATGCTTGTATGTTGTTTTTGCACCAACACGTTTTATTTCTTTTCTTGATCGAATTATAAAGCAGTTTTTTTTTATTTTTCGACCATGATAAGAATATCATGACCGGTGATTACAACATTTTAACATCCTGTAAATAGTTGCGCATTAAGAACCAAAATACATAGTCTCATCGTTTCTGCGTCGAAACCACGAGCAGCTTGAATAAGTGTTGGACTTACTGACGCTTCTAAAAGACTGCTTGCTAAGGCAATTGCCTAATTACAATACAGCTAGTTTCAACTGTGCAGGTCCTAACACTTCACGTTCGCCTTAATCCGTTGCTAAAAGCCGCACCGAAGACATTTAGTAGTGAATTTTGTCTTGCATTTATCCTACCTAAATCTCATTCAGAAATGGCATCGTTTTGCAGAGAAATCTGAAGCGCTCGGAGCAGCTCAATTTCCTTTTCATTGTCATTAAGCATTCTACAGAAGCAGTCTTTTGCAATAACAATTTCATACTTTTGATCTCCGGATAAGATACTGCCCACAGTTTAACAGAAAGTGAACAGCTGTGCTCGGTGAACAATCTGACGGTATGCGCAACGGAGAGTTGGCGCTTACTTGCGGGGGTGCAACAGCCCATATGTTGGCATCTGGTGATAAGTGGGACCACTGGCGCTTTGTGCGAATGCGCGGTGTCTAATTTCAGGCAAATATTAAACAGCGAGCCTACCGAAGTGTTGAGGCGAACGGCGATGACGAAGAAATATGGACCGAGACCGCCCGGCCGTGCACAGCGGACGCATTTCGACGGGGGCGAAATGTAAACCACCAGTTTATTGAAATTTAGGTGCATTTTAAAGGATCCCAGGTGGTCAAAATTAATCCTGAGTCCACCACTACGGCGTCCCTCATAATCGTATGGCGGTTCTGACTCAAAATCCCAGATTTTTTTTTTTTTTTTTTTGGTCCGAGACCGCCGCAAGCTCCATGTTATGAGCGGCTTTTTTTTCGTCCCGGGCGCTCATATCATGGCAGAAGACGCAATCAGGCAGTTATTTAAGCATGCGGAATGTTAAAAATAGTTACGTGAAAGTAAACCGACGGTTGTGGAAGTTCAGAAAGCTAGAATACCGAGGCTGCCCCACACACAACCACAGCGGTAGCGGCGTTCGCATGCCCTCCCATGCACGGTTGCGCCTCTAGCGGCGGGCGCTGGCTCTATATGAAACTGAGGCGGCAGTTTCGTGACCAGAGAAGCATGGAAGGACTCTGCCCATACCCAGGAATTAGGGACATTTCCTTCAGTTTCCGTTTTTCGCCACCACATGGTGTATCCACCTTAAATAATTCGAAATTGTGATTCTCCGCTGTAAACTTGTAATTATCGATGATATCATATCTAATCACGCAGCCCAATCGGCGGGCGCACAAATATCTTCTTTTTAGGCCAGTACATTGCAGTGCATACGGAACCAATCCTAAAGCTTACCCTTAACGCTAAGCTACATTTGAAAGCCGCAGTTCTTATTCTAGGTAGTTCTTACGTATCGTCTGCATTTCTAATGAATAATACGGGAAAACTTATTCTTGCTGACATATTTGGTAATAATTTTGCACTTAGCTCATATTCTTTAATCAAACAGATATGTAGGCCCACCACCACGAGCGGTAGTACAAATCTAAAAGCGCAGCGCGGACCATCTGGGCAGTGGGCTTTCGTCTCGACGAGCTCGTTTTCGCACCGACACCATTGGAGTGATGGGCGTCGTAGACTGACACAGAGCGTTGTCTTGCACGCAAGTAGAAAAAAAAAAAAAACGCAGGTGGCACTTCTAACTACCGCCCTTCTGGTAGAGTGTACTATATTGGGGGAGTGGGTCCAACGAGGGCTCTGCGCTGAGGCATTTTTTATTGAAAATCCAGGCGGCGCCACCGTCGCTTTCTTCCGAATGAGTGGCCCCGCTCGCCGGCCGGACGCTTGTCGCGTCGGGGACCCTACCGCAGCTGTATGAAGCTTTGACTGGCGCATACTCGGTGGCTGTAACACTGAGATTATTCCCCACCGATCTACTGTAAATAAAATGGAAAAAGAGCGGCGAAAAGAACGCAAACGACGCAACAACGACGGTGCGTCGAGCAGACGACAGCTACGCAGCCCGCGAGCTCGCCTCAGCCAATGAGCGCTGCCGAAACAGCCGGAGCCAACGTTTATTGGCCGGAGATTCAGAAGAAGGCGACGGCAGCGCTGCCACATTTTCCGCGTTTTTTGCTTCACCCTCGGCGCTTGCTAAGCCGTCCGATGGACCTACTCCCCCATTCAAGTACACTCTAATTCTGGTCACGAAACTCCCGCCTCATTTTAATATAGAGCTAGCGCCTGCCGCTAGGGGCGCCATAGTAAAAGAAAGGTTAAAACTCCTATATATAAAAAGTAGCGTCACGCTTTGAAGAATGCCGCCGCCTCCTCGCACACCCTGTCCGAGGCCGACGCCGCGTCGGTATTTGGCGCTGAGCCGTGCTCCCTCAAGGGTTGCAGAAGATAGCGCCAACCTTTCCCTTTCCCTCAAGAACCACTTATCATCATCATCGTCATTTTCGCCCGAGAAGCGTCTACCGACTGGCCAGGAGCACAGCGATAGCGGCGAACACAGTCGGCGATCGTCGAATCTGATCAGCGGCGAAAGATAAACAAGTGCACGTGCTTCAAGCGGTGTAGGCGGCGCAGCGGTCGAAAAAGGAGCGCGAAAGAGAGGAGAAACGAGGAGGAGAGAAGGCGAAGGAGGAGAGTATCGCTACTAGCCGAGCGGCCGCCGCGGGCGCCGGCGGTATTTTTTCTTCTGTGGTCACGTTGCGGCCGATAGCCCAGCTTGTTTTCTATTTTATTTACATTCTATTTTGTCATAGCAGTTACAGTATCCAAACTTGAACATCTGAGAGTGTTTTCTAACCGAAATCAAGGCACGCACAAAAAGTAAACAAACTCAAATCCAGCTGGCGGCTTCGTGTGTCAGCAGACGACGTGCATAAAATTCTTCTTACTGAGAAACCTGTCGTTAGTTGGCCCAACCGGCTTCGATTAAAAACTTTTAAGCGACTTTTATGCGCTGTACAAAGAATAATACATTAGCGGCGTGGCGTTGCCAGTAAATGACAACCTGAATTCAAGGTCGTGTGCTGTTACCGAATTCCGATTACACTCGAGCCGTCCAGGCGATGGTGACAGATTCTAATCGCACGTACCATAAAATGTTCTAGGACGTCAGAATTAGTTTGGAACAGGTACGTCGGCAGATCGCAGCCGTGAATGAAACACTTGCTTGAAGGAAAGTATTGTCTATGGACTATGCGACCACATAGCTCGGGGAGCGGTGAAAACCACCGGCGCCACATTAGCGATCGCGCTTGACAGTAACGAGGGGCCTCGAACCCCCTCTTTTTGTGGTGCGCTTTCTCGGAACCGCTGCAGGCATTCTCGCGCACGGAAGGCGGGTCGGTGTGAGCCGATTGAGAACTTGAGGTTGCACCGTTTAGTTAAACGAGCGGCCTCCCCTAAAGGGCGACAAACGACCCCGTCTCGCGTCCGATTTCCGCAAGGGCCATCTTCGGACAGCATATATAGCACCTAAATATTTGACTGATGAATATTTTTTTTATTTCTTGGCCACTTAACAAATACTTATATCTGATTTTGTTATATGTTTCCAGTAAAGATAACGTATACACATTTACTTATTTTCATGGACATGCTGTGTGTCACAGACCCCGGTGAACGAGGCGCAGACGCCGGACTAAATTCCAAAGCCGACTTATCAGCTTCCGAAAATAATCCCACGAAAGCAAGGACAATTAAGAGTGGGCCCTCTGGTGCGCCAGCGAACGCCGGTTGCTGTCCAAAGACCGAGTCAGAGCCCAGAGTTGTCAAAACACAACAAAATATATTCTTCACACAAGGCAGTTATACACACATTTGCACACTTAGGCTAGACACAACACAATACAAATCAGATGGGTATTAAACACAAGAAAATAATTCACGACAAGCACTAAGAGTCCAACACGTAAAGTACAAAATAAATAGGAACACTAAGTGTCCAATCGTATTCACCGTGCTGGTTGGTCTTGGAGTCAGACGATCTCGGCGTAACTTGGGGGCAAATCTCGAAGAAGGAACTTCTTCCGGAAATGCAGACGCTCGAAGAACACGTCGACTAGCTTGCCGGGGAATCCCCTTCTTCCGCGGACGCTCGGTCTTCACGTTACATCACTTCACCGGTGCGGACTGAACTCCTGAATTCCCGGATTTCCTGGATTCCCCTAAACGATTCCACTAAACAATTCTCGCACGGCGGTTATATAGCTTCCACAGGCGTTCTCGAACATTCTTATCGGTGTCGTGATCTCGTAGCATGGCCAAAGCTTGGGAAGCTTCTACTCTTTTCTCGTACCTTCGACCGCTGCTGTCGGAACATTCTCGAGGGGGGGGGGGGGGGGGTGATGACTCATGCTGTTGGCGCGCGTTCACGCTGTAGTTATGTCTGTCGACTCGCCGGGTGCGAAGGTGTCTCGGCGCGCGCGTGTGCTCTCTCTCTCTCTCTCCGGTTAACGTCGCTCCGTCGAGTCTCTTCCAGATGTTTCGGCGCCGTTGTTAGCGTTGTTGCTTGAGGCGTATGCGCTCTCCCCCTCTGTTGAAGTTGCAACGGGGCCGGCGTGTTCTTTCGCTGGCTTGCGCGATACGCGGCGCGCGCTTGGATTACGCGCTCTTTTGTGACACTGCCCCCCACTTTAAGAATATTATGCAATAATATTCAAGAAAACACAAAAGAAGCGCGCACAAAAGTCCATTACACACGAGTCCGTAAGTTCATAAATCAGTCCACCACAAATCACACATCACTTCACTCGCGATACATCGAATACAAACACAAGTCACACAAGTACACTTGGACTACACAATAACACATCGCTCGTGTAACTAGTGCACTTATATTATACAATAATACATATTTCGCGTAACAAGGCAAACATTTGAAATATAACATGTGCAACAAGTATACAAAACTATGACGGGGTAGTTTACAGAACAGAAACAAATACATAAACATGATACATAAACAAACACTCGGTGCACTCAACCAAAACACTTTGCACCCCACACTAACCGTCAACGGTTCTTAAATTTGAATTTCCTCTCCTTGGTTTTTCGATGGTGGTGTTTGACTTGGTTATGAGTCCCAGTCGGTTTATTTTCGGAATTGGGCATGGAAAGTAGCTGGAAAGGTTTTGTCTGAACCTTTGTTTGAGTTCGGTTGTCTGCTACCACGGTGCTCTCGATAGCTGCTGATGGATTTCCGCGTGGCTCTTCAATCGTCGATGTTTCGATCTTCAACTCTTCTTCCAATGGTTTCGGATCATCTGGGGCGCGAACTCCCTCGATGTTCCCTAGAATTAGGTCATACAGTGGGCTGTCCATGCAAAGCGCAGTGACATTCCCACTGTAATAGGGGGTATCGACCTCAATCTTGGCTTCAGGAAGCTTCCTAGTCGTACCATCGATCAGGAAAACTAAAGTGGTTTCGCCCGTGAGCTCCTCGTCTTTTATTAAGTCCCTTCGCACGATCACTGTGCTGGTGCCGGAATCTCGTAACACCATGATTTGTTTGTCTCCCAATTTTCCGGCAAGTACGGGCATCCCCTTATCGGGAAATTCGGGGCGTTGGGTCATCACCGCATTAACAACCGGAATTCTTTTCCCATTTCGTAGTTCTACAAAGCCGGCGTTTATGTCTTCTTGGTGTTTTGGCGGGGCATACACACAGGATGCTTGGGGAGTTTCCTTCACTCCGTTGCGACATGAATCGGCTTTGTGCCCCGTTCGCCCATATTTAAAACATTTAACCTCGTTGGGGCGCGAAAAATTAGTCCGACAATTGCTAGCATGGTGGCCCAGTCGGTTACAGAGATAACACCTCGGAACGGGCTTCTGAGGGTTTCTCCTTTCATTGGATGTCGCTTTCTTTGCGTCCCCTGGCTCCTCTTTTCTGATCCTGGAGAGATTGGTGCCTCCCTGTGCTTCCAAAAATTGGTCTGCCAATTCCAACATATCTTGAAGCGATTTAGCTTTCCTTTCTTTCAGATAGAGTGACAGGCTCGGGTGGCAACTGATGAGGAATTGCTCCTTGATCAGAAGCTCTCTAAGTGCACCGTACTCCTGTGCAGTCTCTGAAAGTTCGGTCCACCTATCAAAATAGTGACTGAGCCGCGCGGCAAATTGCGTGGCAGTCCCGCCATCGGCGGGCTTTCCAGTCCTAAACTTATCTCGGAAGCCTTCTACGGTGAACCTAAATCTCTTCAGTAAAGCAGCTTTCACCCTTCCATAATTAGAGGCATCGGTTGGCGTCAGCCTACCGTACACACTAAGTGCTTCACCGCTCAAACACGTACTCAACGCAGTGGCCCATTGATCCTCTGGCCAATTCTGGCTTTTAGCAACTGTCTCAAATCTGTGCAAGTAAGCATCCAGATCATCTTTTCTTTCATCGAATGCCACAAGCAGTTTGCTTGGGTTCAGACGGAAGCTAGTTTCTTCCCTTTCAGTGCTATCGACTCTTGCCTGAGCGGGAACGTCTGTGCGCTGCTGCAAACGAAGTCGTTCGAGTTCTAACTCGTGCTGTCTTTGTCTTTCTCTCTCAGCTAATTCAGCTTCTCTTTGTTCTTTTCGCTCCATTGCCTCTCTTTCTCGCTCCTTTGCTTCTCTTTCCTCTCTTCGCTCCATCGCCTCTCTTTCTTCTTTGGCCCGTTCCGCCGCTAGCTTCTCTCTTTCTACAACTTCTTTTTCCTTCTGACTAACCCACTTCCGTAGTTCCGCTCCGGAAAGACCCATCTTTTCACCAAGGGCAACTAATTTCTCGAGATCCATATTGCCCTTCAAAAATCTAGCCGCGTGCAAAAACTATCTGCCTAGATTTCAACTATCAAACTGCTCTCTGCACACAAGTTGGCAAAACGTGGTGCAACACTCAAAGTCGTTTACAATGGCAACGTAAACGACCCTAGGCTCTTTCTCCCTACTATGGACACACAATTTGCACCAGAAAGGTCCTGTCGCGGACGCCAGAAATATTGTCACAGACCCCGGTGAACGAGGCGCAGACGCCAGACTAAATTCCAAAGCCGACTTATCAGCTTCCGAAAATAATCCCCCGAAAGCAAGGACAATTAAGAGTGGGCCCTCTGGTGCGCCAGCGAACGCCGGTTGCTCTCCAAAGACCGAGTCAGAGCCCAGAGTTGTCAAAACACATCGAAATATATTCTTCACACAAGACAGTTACACACACACTTGCACACTTAGGCTAGACACAACACAATACAAATCAGATGGGTATTAACAAACACAAGAAAATAATTAACAACAAGCACTAAGAGTCCAACACGTAAAGTACAAAATAAATAGGAACACTAAGTGTCCAATCGTATTCACCGTGTTGGTCTTGAAGTCAGACGATCTCGGCGTAACTTGGGGGCAAATCTCGAAGGAACTTCTTCCGGAAATGCAGACGCTCGAAGAACACGTCGACTAGCTTGCCGGGGCATCCCCTTCTTCCGCAGACGCTCGGTCTTCACGTTACATCACTTCACCGGTGCGGACTGAACTCCTGAATTCCCGGATTTCCTGGATTCCCCTAAACGATTCCACTAAACAATTCTCGCACGGCGGTTATATAGCTTCCACAGGCGTTCTCGAACATTCTTATCGGTGTCGTGATCTCGTAGCATGGCCAAAGCTTGGGAAGCTTCTACTCTTTTCTCGTACCTTCGACCGCTGCTGTCGGAACATTCTCGAGGGGGGGGGGGGGGGGGTGATGACTCATGCTGTTGGCGCGCGTTCACGCTGTAGTTATGTCTGTCGACTCGCCAGGTGAGAAGGTGTCTCGGCGCGCGCGTGTGCTCTCTCTCTCTCTCTCCGGTTAACGTCGCTCCGTCGAGTCTCTTCCAGACGTGTCGGCGCCGTTGTTAGCGTTGTTGCTTGAGGCGTATGCGCTCTCCCCCTCTGTTGAAGTTGCCACGGGGCCGGCGTGTTCTTTCGCTGGCTTGCGCGATACGCGGCGCGCGCTTGGATTACGCGCTCTTTTGTGACACTGTGAGTGACAAACCATTTTTCTACGTCGGCCGCCAATAGAAAACAATGTCTCATTAGATGTCCTTGCATACAGCACACAATCATCCCCCAAAATTGTATCTGTCTATGTATTCAGATCATTTCCAAACTGGCCTTTTTCATGGAAAAGGAGCAAATTTTTTAGCGTGAGCGTAAGCTGAAGGGCACAGCGTTTTGCATACGCGAGTATTTTTCCTTGGCAGCGCGACAGACACGAAGAAAGCTGTTGGAATGCGCGAAAGCTCAGAACAAGTCGTCTAAGCTTTTTGTAGACAAGCTGCGAATCAAGAATGAAACCTACGTCTATCATGCCGTCACGAACGCAGTGGCATGCTCACGCAGGTAGCTAGAAGTAAACTAACGCGCATGTAGGCAGCAAGAGCTGCATCAGCATTCCACTCCTCCATCATTAACAGTATCATCCACCAATATCAGAAGTATTCTTTCTAAACGTGATATGGCTTCTTCTTATGTCGATGATAGTCATTCAGATATTCTTGTCTTCATTGAGACGTGCTTAAACGCTGACATCACTGACAGCGAAATTTTTTTCTCCTGCCAACAGCTACAATATTTACCGACGTCATCGCACGGAGAGAAGCGGTGCTGGTGTCCTTCTTGCTATGAAAAGATACATCATGTCATACGCCTTTTCTTCCTATTCTAAAATTGAAATTATCTGCGTAGTTTGCATATTTCATCCCACAAATGTATTGATGCGCAGCTGTTACCACCTTCCCGATTCTCATCATTACTTTTTAGCTGAGTTTGCAGTAGCATTGTGCCATTGAAATCTGCTAGGCTAGTACAGTGTATCTCGGTGGTGATTTCAATATTCCACTAATTAACAGAGGGTACTTGTATTTTTATTTTAATCACTCGGCTGACTTCATTAACTTTACTTTAGTGTTTCAAATACGGTAGACATTCTAACAACTGTACGCGGAACAATTGTACACGTATATCATTTCAACGAATTTAGTGACCACAAATTACTACCATTTCTACAAGTAACTCTTGCTATCCAGCCACCTATTGCAGGAACTCAGTCATAGAAAATTAGAGATTATAACAATGTTAACTACAACGCCATTGACACGGAAGTTACTTCCTTTTTTATAGCGTCTTTTCACAGTCGCTCAGTCGAGGAAAACTGTATTCTTTTCAAAAATGAGATGTCGAAATTAATAGAAAAGCACTGTAACTGTAACTAAAAACTGTAACTAATGATAAAACAACCCTGGTGTAACGAGGCTGTGCGTCGTCTCAGAAATAATTTTTTAAAAAGCGGTTTTATGAAATTGTTACTGTTCTACTGTAGTTCAATTGGCTGTGCTACTGTTATGAAATTGCTGGTGGCAAGGAAAAGTATTTTTCTCAAGAGTTCACAATTCTGTACATTAAACGTAATAGCACATCTAAAGCGGCCATAATTGATATATTATGCACGGCTCTAAAGTAGACCACTGATTTGTGAGGGGAACTTTATCAAAACCCTTCTATCGATGTAACAAATTCACGTAAGATATAAATTGACACATTAAATTTGTCCGCTTTGGATGTTGTTATGGATGCAGTTTAGTGAACTGCGATATCTGTTCTGTACGTGCAGAGCTACGATTTCTATAAGCTTCGTGCTTCAATTTTTTTTTCAAGCCTACCAATTATTGAAGTTTTCATTAAACATTCAGACCCTAAATCGAAATTCTGCTTCAAACGGTCACTAGAATTTAACTTTATCTCTCAAATGCTACAAATGTCGTTAAAGTCGGCCAATGGTTATCTCAAAAAAGCGTTTCTGCGTTTTACATGTATTTGAATAGGCGAAATCGGAGTTGGTCCCGAGATAAAGCTTCCTCTTAAGACTAATGCGAAGGAGATCTGGTAAGCAACAAGTCCTGATTGCAGCAGCAACTGCATTTACTTGCCTCATGAAAATAACACTGCTATCCCTGACACTGATTGTCTGTATCTTTTAACTCATTCTTTTCGTCTGTCTTCCCTAGTGAAGATGACCATCTTCGCAAATTCTCGAGCAAAATTACTCTTACATGACACCCATTGATATTACAGTCCAAGGTATTTCTAAAAACATAGAAAACCTTAAAATGTCTTCTTCTTCTGACGATATTAATTCCAAAATATAAAATACATCAGTCTGAAGCATAATTTATTCCACACATTTCAGCAGTCGTTACGTTACTGGAAAGTTACCTGCTGACTGGGAGATAGCGAAGGTGGTGACAGTCCATAAAAGTGGAAATAAAAATTCACCTAGGAAAATATCGTCCCATTTCCCTGACATGGATTTGTTGCAGAATACTTGAGCATATCACAGCTTCTCATATTTACGCTCATCTAGAGTCCAACAGTTTTTTTTTTTTTTTTAATTTCAATTCACTACTGACCCGCATTTTAACATGTACATCCTCCCACATTTTTAGCTACTTCGCGCTAGCGTCCATCACGCGTCATTTTAGCGCGTTTAAGCGGCGATAATCAGCGAGACCGGCAGAAGTATTCTGAAGCGCACTAAGCCATTTCCTGTGCAAGAGTCGTCTAATACGACGTTTCCTTCAGGACGACGCACAACCATATTACGGTGTTCTCGCGCGATATAGTTAAAAATGCGGGAGCCTGTATGGTAATGTACAGACCGATTGCATATTGCTTAACTTCGCTGAGGCTTTGATCATGTAGCTCACTGCCGCTTGATTTTAACACTATCATCGCTAAGACTACATTCGCTTACGTTAACATGACTGCGTAATTTTCTAACAAATATACAGCAATTTACTGTAGTAAACAATTATTCTTCCACGGCGGCCGCATTTCGATGGAGGCGAAATGCAAAAACGCCCGTCTGCTTGCGTTGTAGTGCACGTTAAAGAACCCCAGGTGGTCAAAATTAATCCGGAGCCCTCCACTACGGCGTGCCTCATAATCAGAACTGGTTTTGGCACGCGAAACCCCAGAATCAATCAAAACAATTATTCTTCATCACTTTGTTACGTTTCTTCTGGAGTACCGCAAGGAAGTCACTGCAGGCAGGTTTTCCCGGCAGTTCTTCCCGACAGTTTGTCATGTGACTTCCTAGTGCCAATAGGAGGTGAGTGTCGGGAGAAATTCGTTTCAGAAATTCTCCCGGGTGTCAAAAGAATAGACTCACCCTAAAATATAACATTCGCCACCACGACCGTATCGTCCCACCAGTTGCTTTTACTCCATGCTCGGATATGGATAACCAGTCTTCAATATCGGTGTCATCGGTTCCGGAAAACGTGCCTATAGATCTCTCTGCTGAGAAAAGACAACCGTTGACGTGTTCCTTCGCTGAGGAAGAGGCTGCCTCTTCTGCCATTGTGGAAAAATCCAATCGACAGCCGCTGCGGAGCTCCATTGTAACGAGTTCTTACCCAGCACTTCCACCAAACATGCGATGTAGATAGAGAGTAGGCAAAATTATATTTGCAATATACAGAGAAGTCACAGCCAAGATGGCAGAATAACAACCACCACCAACGTGCTTCTTCAATCGTCATCTTTGTCGTCCTGCTGAGCGCCTTCGCGCCTTCTTAATGTAACAATATGCTTCTAGGTGAAAATATCAATGTGATTTCGACGTGCATAGCTGCACAACGTCGTCTGCTGAACCTAGAGAGATTTGTCTTCAATATGTAGTGCTGTCTATTGGTCATTTCGGTTAGAAAAGTGCTTTATATAACAGCCCAATGTTTTGACAAACGTTGACGATATTGCGACGATATTGCGGCTATATTGAAGATCAGAAATTAGTAACGACACGCTAAGAAGTTTCTTATTCGCAAAAACTTCCCGAGACCTCTCAGGAAAACGCGATAATTTCCCCCTCGTCGTCAAAGGTATGTTCGCTGTGCACCCTCCAGCGAGATTCCACATACGAGCTTGGCGTCCGAGGATAGGCATCGATGTGATCGCTAAATGTACACAAAAGTGCTAGAGAAAAAAATATTTTGAACGTATACAAAAATTCTAGGAAAAAAAATTGGTTGTGGTTTAGCTTTGGTTAAACCTAGTCGAGTAGCGTTAACTATACAGACCCCCGGCTGCGCTTAGGCTTCGCTTGTAGTTAGACACCATCCATACTGCGGCCTCAACTATGGCTGCGGCGACGCAAGCTCTCCCCTTCACGAGGGCGCTTCCAACGCCAACATTATACTCATTCATAAGAGGGGAGACGTTAAAGAATTGAATAATTATAGACCCATTAGCTTGCGCTCAGTATTGTATAAAATATTCACCAAGGTAATTTCAAATAGAATCAGGGCAATACTTGACTTCAGCCAACCAAGAGAACAGGCTGACTTCAGGAAGGGATATTCTACGATGGATCATATCCATGTCATCAATCAGGTGATAGAGAAATCTGCAGAGTACAATCAACCTCTCTATATGGCTTTCATAGATTATGAAAAAGCATTTGATTCAGTAGAGATACCAGCAGTCATAGAGGCACTGCGAAATCAAGGAGTACAGGAGGCATACGTGAATATCTTGGCAAATATCTACAAGGATTGCACAGCAACCTTGGTTCTTCACAAGAAAAGTAGAAAGATAACTATCAAGAAAGGGGTCAAGCAAGGAGACACAATCTCTCCAATACTATTCACTGCTTGCTTAGAAGAAGTATTCAAGCTCTTAGACTGGGAAGGCTTAGGAGTGAGGATCAACGGCGAATATCTCAACAACCTTCGGTTGGCAGATGACATTGTCCTATTCAGCAACAATGGGGACAAATTACAGCAAATGATTGAGGACCTTCCCCGAGAAAGTGTAAGAGTGGCGTTGAAGATTATTATGCAGAAGACAAAGGTAATGTTCAATAGCCTGGCGAAGGAACAGGAATTCAGGATCGCCAGTCAGCCTCTATAGAGTCTGTAAAGGAGTACGTTTATCTAGGTCAATTACTCACAAGGGACCCTGATCATGAGAAGGAAATTTATAGAAGAATAAAATTGGCCTGGAGTGCATATGGCAGGCATTACCAAATCTTGACTGTGAGATTACCACTGTCGGTGAAAATAAAAGTGTACAATCATTGCATTCTAACGGTGCTAACATATGGGGCAGAAACTTGGAGGTTAACAAGGGATCTCGAGAACAAGTTAAGGACCGCACAAGGAGCGATGAAACGAAAAATGTTAGGCCTAACGTTAAGAGACAGGAAGAGAGTGGTGTGGATCAGAGAACAAACGGGGATAGCCGATATTCTAGTTGACATTAAGCGGAAAAAATCACCGCATATCCACGAAGTGAATGATGATGAGTGAGCGAAGCACCGGGGGATCATTCAGTTAACCGTGAATCCCCCGACGCCGGCAAGCGGACCCAGAGGCGGCGAGAGCGCGGGAAGAGGCGGCAAAACGCCGGAAGCGTTCTCTACCTGAGGTTGGTGGCGCCGATGCTCGGTTCAAGCGCTAGCTTCGCGAGCCCTCAGCTCCGGGTCCGCATGCCGGCGTTGCCGTGCTGCTGCAGCTTCGCGAGCCCTCAGCTAGGGGTCCGCTTGCCGGCGTTGCCGTTTTGCTGCAGCTTCCCGCGCCCTAGACTCCGGGTCCGCTTGTTGTCTGCGTCGCCGTGCTGCAGCAGCTTTGCGAGCCCTCGACTCCGCTTGCAGTTGAACCGCCATTCTCGCCTTTTTATCCATAACGGGCGCGCCGTTATCAGAAGCGACCGTTATCATCCATGGCTGAAGAGAGAAAGAGAGCGCGCGTCGGGAATGAACGTTGGATGGATGGATGGATGGATGGATGAGGCTGAACCCTTTAAATCGGGCGGTGGCACACGACGCCTAGCCTTGACTATTAACATATTTTGTACTTTGTGGAGGGTGAAATTTCAACCCTGCCTTGATTTTTGCCACCAATCCGATAACCTCCGTTTGGTAATTTATGCCCACTTAAAGTCTATTTTGCCTTCACTGTCCCTAAACCCCAATGTTTTGAAAAAATCAGTCCCGTTGTTTTGCACTGTAAGGTTAAGCCCTTTACAGAAAAGTGTGAGGTGTTCAGCCGTTTCCTCTACCTCTCCACATGCACCGCACAACGTGTCTATATATACCTTGGTACTTGACTCGGTACATCTTAGTCCGCAATACTCCCGTCCTGGCTTCAAACAACAAAGAGCTTCCCCTAGAATTATCATAGACGTTTTCTTTGGCAATTTCGTGCTTGAAAGTTCTGTATGTTACCAGTGCTGATTTCGCCTGCATCCCTGTTTTCCATGGACCCCTCTCTGTTTCTTTAACCTTATTCATAACCGCTGTTTCCTGGTTTGCACCCCTCCTGCAGTCCAAATATTTGATTGACAATTTTCTGGTCAGCTTCCTCCATTTTGTGTCAACATACCTCATGTACAAATAACTGAAAACCCTCCTTGCCCACCGTTTTTCTGCCATTTCTCTCAATCGCTCCTCAAATTCTATCTTGCTGCTAGCTTCCCTGCCCTCGAATGACGTCCATCCCAGGTCATCCTGTACCCCCTGATTTGGCGTATTTCCGTGTGCTCCCTAAGCAAGCCTACCTACCCCTCGCTGCTTAACTTCCAACCTTGCTCGAACCTCTGATCTCATGCACAGGACCGCATTACCGAAAGCCAAACTAGGGACCATCACCGCTTTCCAAATCCCTCTCACCACTTCGTACCTATTGTAATTCCACAGTGTCCTATTTTTCATCACAGCTACATTCCTGCTACCTTTAGTCGTTACATATTTTCATGTTCCGTTAGGTACTCAGCCCCATTGTTTATCCAAACTGCAAGATATTTGTACTTATCCACTGCCTCCAGTGTTATCTCCTGTATCCTATGCTCACTGCCCTGATTATCATTAAAAATGAGGACTGCCGGTTTTTCTTTACTAAACTTCAAACCTAAGCTATCTCCCTCTTTACCACAGATGTCCATTAATCCATGGAAGTCTTCCTTGCCGTCAGCCATAAGTACAATGTCATCTGCGTACATCAGTCCTGGTAATGACTGTTTAATCCATTCTCCTTGTTTGAAATAGGAAAGGTTGAAGCCAAGTCCGTTCCTCTCTCACTTTTTCTCTAATCCTTGTAAATACAGCATGAACAACAAAGGTGACAGAGGGCACCCCTGCCTAAGCCCCTGCTGTATCTCTATAGGCTCAGATACCTTGTTTTCCCATTTTGTGCACCGCCCTAGCTTGTGCACGCCCTTGTGCACCGCAGCGTCCCTAGTGGACTCCATGCAAACCAGAGCTACGGACAACGGGCGACGACGAGGGAGGGACAAGGCTCGGCCCTAAGGTGCTTCGCCCCTAAATGTGGAGCTGGGCAGGCCATGTAATGCGTAGGATGTATAACCAGTGTACCATTAGGGTTACTGAATGGATACCAAGAGAAGCGCAGTTGAGGACGGCAGAAAACTAGGTGGAGTGATGAAGTTAGGAAATTTGCAGGCGCAAGTTGGAATCAGCTAGCGCAAGACAGGGATGATTGGAGATCGCAGGGAGAGGCCTTCGTCCTGCAGTGGACATAAATATAGGCTGATGATGATCTCCTAAGGAATCCCACCCTCTCCCCACCACTACATGTTGAAGCTCCCTTCTCTCTTCCTTTATGGTCGTCCATTCTCCTCCTCTTTAAGGGTCGGCATTTTTCGAATAGTGCATGCGGCGCCGGCGAACTCGTACGTTACCCGTTCCCGCGGCGCTCCCTCGGTCCAAGCGAAGCGCTTCGCGATACGGCGGAGAGAGGAATCGCCGTTGCCCATGCGAGGGCTGCTCCGGCCGCACTGTCATCCTCTGTCGCGTGAATGCTAGCTGCGCCTGCTAAGCGATCCGATTCACGTCAGATGTCACGTGACCGATTCGTCCGCGGCCACGTCTGTCATATGTGAATCCAGCTTTATCAGCATCGCCGAAGAGGGTGGAACAGAGCCGCTAGCCGAAGATACTACGTGGACGAGTCGTGCATCCATGGATAGACTGTTTTTGCAAATATTTGAGCGTTGTTGCATGCAGTTACTTCCGCAGGTTATAGGCGCGGATATATATTTTTCTTTCCCGGCTGTTGTAATTGGGGGTGCGGGTTATACGCTGAAAAACATGGTATCTACCCAGCTGCCAGTTCAGGCTCCTCTGGCCATAGAGTTTCTCGGCTCTGGCTTCCTTTAAGTCCTTGGGTTCAAAGTAAACATGAGGCGATTGGAGGTTTGGTGGCAGAAAAGTGAGGAGACCACAAATAAAGGAGATGTACAATAACGAATTTCCCAGTAATGTTTCAAAAAGTTTGATGCTTGGAATTCTTTGTTCTGTTTGTTTTCTCAAAAATATAGGTAGAACCAAGGGTAAAACATTAGGCAAAATATAAACAAGGGCTTGGTGGCGCAACCCACTACATTGTTTCAAAGGGGGCGCTCATAGCATCGAATCTGAACTAATCTGAACACTAGACTAGAGCCATCTAGCGACGCAAATGCGAATAAAAATAAGTGGGCCGTCTACGACGATCGGCAACTCAGTTAGTCTGTCGGTTTGTACCTTATTGGCTGTTTCAGCCTGTTTGTTTAGGAAATATTTGGCAAATATGCTATAGTGTAAAAAGTGGCGAGTCACTCTTTCGTATAATTTTTCTCAACCGTCTGTCGCCTGCGGATGGGATGCTACTAGTGGACGTGAGCTGTCTACTAAAAGGGTACTGTTCTTAATGAATGTAAGTTAAACTTTGGAGTTTGCTCGCAACAGCTCTTAAATTATTGAATGGCAGCAGGTATGTAGCGCATCTAAGCATGTGCCGACGGTGAAAGACCCGCAAGGATTTAATCGTAAGGGATCATTTGTCGGCGCTCGGCGTCGACCATTCGTTTGACGCCTCCACACTGCTCTATTTCGGCGCCTGTCAAAATATTAACACACAGTAGTGTGTGTACTTACGTATTGTTTAGTTCATATGATATGCACACGCTTTGATATGTCTATGCCGGTAGAAATGTGCAATGTACAAGGAGTGCGTTAGCCCGGGTGGGAGTTCCGATGACGCGTTCGCGTCAGTTTATTTTATAGTGCTTCGCGTCTGATTTCACTCGCCACTGGCATGAAGTGTTTGCTTTACACGGCGCCCGCAAAACACAGTATTAGCATCATATAAAATTGTTTTTATGTTTGCGCATTATGACATGGTACGTTCATTTTCCAAGTCAAAAGGTGTTTACGTGTGGATTTTAGTATCAATAGGCCTTCATGATCGCATAATTTTTGGCTGTCGACGTTCTTTATCGTGACAACCAATATTCCTCGTGTTCTGTAAATGAAACTCCGGTGGCTAAAGAAGTATCCTGCCTTCGCCTTGATAAACGCAAAGAGCGTTGCACGTAATGCTTAAGACTTATAGCCGCGTGTAGTTAAGGTGCTCAACTGCAATAACTTGCGCAGAAACTGTGAGAGTAACAGCTGATGTTAGAGTGCATCATCCGGTGTATTACCAGGCATTAGGTGCGTTACCGGGCAGAAACTTGAATGTGCGTTTAATTTCCAGCTTTCGTTTAGTTCGGCTCTCTAAAAACTGTAACAGAGGGCATGTTCAATGTACTCTGGGAAGCACTCTTCATAGCCTGCGTCAGGGAGAACCCTGTTAGTCATTCCCCCACAGCACTGATCAATATTCTGGCGATCTATTAATAAATTTGAGGGTGTATTTCATTAAGTTTCATTAGAGTATTGGGTTTTTGGAACAGTATGACTTAGATCACTTTCTGGTACATATTGAATGGTTCGTGAGTGCAAGATGACAACAAAGGGCTGCCCTAGTCTCCTTCATGTTGTGTATTACAGGTGGAGAAGGTGCTTATCAATATTATATGGAAACAAAGTTCTTATTCTTCATATCCTGGAATTTTGTCGTTTATGAATTGCTCTGAAAAATGGAACTTTCATAATTTCTGTCATTTTTCTTCTTTTCCCTGAATGCTTGGTGTTGCTTGCTTCGTGGCTTTCATCTTTCCTACGAAGAGTTATATTTTGCAGAACACTTAATCTTTCAATTTGAGGTATTGGGTTGCACATCACCAACGTGTACTTCAGCATTCAACGTAGTGTTGTGTCTACTGTGTTGTTACTGTGTACTTGTGTTTGTAACATCTGTTTCTGAAAAGTTTCAAAGCTTGTCAAATAGCCATATTTTTTGACTAAAATGGCAGAATGAAATATGGAGTGCATGCTGATATGTAAGCTCTATTGCACTCTGCCATTTTTTTGTTTTTTGTTTAATGCATTGCATGATCTTCTTGTAATGATAAATAAACCTTCTCCTTGATTATGTAACAGTGTGAAACTACTTGGTGTGAAACATACTGTGAATGTCTGGTGAAATTACTTTTCTTGAAGGGCACCCACGTAGTGCCAGCAAAACTGGCTAGTGGTCATGTTCAGCGTTGTGCGAGTGATAGACTCTATGCAGTTAATGTTTTTTATGCTGTTGGTGTCCCACACAACGGAGTCACGTTTTATAAGTTACCTTGGGATGGATTTTGTGATTAGCATTTCCTTCACTGAGGATAGTAAAGAAAATAATTTGCTGATTGTTTAGATGGCTGGCATTAGGATATTAAATGCGCACAATTGTGTACCGACAAGTGGAAAGCTGTAGCCTCAACTACTGCTTTTGTCGTCTCGCCACATTGCTTCATTTAATGGTTCCACCCAAGCCACAAGGCACTGATAATGGCTGAGAGAGAAAATTTGAGCTTGTTGGTATACCATGGTCTGTCTTTTGTAGTTTTTCTTCTCTAGTAATGATCAAGGCAGTTCTTTGCATTATTTGGCAGCGTTCTCGAGTTTTGACAGTATCCATCGAGGCAAAATCAGCACTGAAAGTTCTTGCATGTGAGATGGAGGATAGCCTCTATTGACCCTTTTCGCGGCGAGCCCATGGGCGCTGCCATGTTTGATCACGTGGTGATGCGTCCATTGCTTGCCTCAACTGCCTGTATGTATGTGTATGTATGTGTATGTATGTGTCTGTGTGTATGTGTATGACGCCAGTGCGGCTTAGCAAAATTCCGTTCGGGAGATATCGTAGACGGTGACTGGGTGGATGACACGAAGCTTTGGCTGCAGTTTCAGAGAACATGCAAAAGCACTTTCGGAGCTGATTAAGCTATGTCCAAACGGTGCGAGCAGCGTAAATGGTGCTTGCTCTAAAAGCGCGCTAAATATGTATTCGAAGCTATCCAAACTTTCCGCTCATGAATTGAATTAAGATTGTGTTGTTTTGGTCTTCGTTCTTTATTTGGGGTGCAAATATTTTGAAGCAGCGGCTTGTCATGTTTTTGACTCGGCAAAGTTCCTCGGTGCGGTCACTACCCGATTATTTTCTGCCTAATCGCTCGTGGCTGTGCTCAGTTCCGTTAGATTTGTTCTTGCTGCACACAAGGCTTGAAACGTAGCTGTTCTGCACATTTTAATACCTTGTAGCAAATGCATATTATTGCTAGTAACTCGCTTACTCTTGTGGACCGTCGCGAAAAATTCAGCTTGGACCATTCATGCGTTATCGGTGTAGTACCATCATTTATTGTACGTATATAGTGCGCATGTATTCAAGTGTGGGCCAATTCACTTATTCTTGACACGTTGGCGAAAGAGTGGGCGTAAGTTTCCGCGCTGGTTGGGGTAGATGTGTGTAGATACTGTGCGCGAAACCTAATATGAGAGGAAGTGGCGCTACTCCCGTTATCACTGTTTAACGAGCGGTACTTGCTCGACGTACCGACAAGCCGACATACCGAGGCTGAATGAAGCCCTTTCTTTAAAGGTTAGCAATACACCGCTGGCGGATGAGCAAGTTTGTGTATCCTCGAGGAAAGCTGCACATCTCGAAGTGCCGGAAAAATGTACGGAAAGTTGCAGCAGCAGTCCGTAAACTTGGCCCCACATATTCATTACATTCTTTAATATGCCAGTCACTATTTTTGCAGCCAACTACTGCACACGTCTTCAATCCACATGATTCAAACTAACCTGAATGGAGCACAGTGCATTAGCGAAAACTCAGTTGCATTTCCGACAGCTGATCGCATAGAAGCAAGGTAAAAGCGGTAATGGTTTCGTATTCATGTGTTGTCGCTGAGGAGACGTATGGTGCGCTGCCGTAAGCGCCATCTTGTTTCCATAGAACAGACTGCTCCGTGAAAAGGGTTAATAGATTTCTGGCTTTGTTGAATTGCACTGCCTAGCTGAAGGGAAAGGGCACCATATAATGAATCAATGGAGCGTTGGGCATTCTGGTCTACATGGCAAGGAACTTGCCGACACCAAAGCAAATAGTTTCGATGCAGAGCAAGTGCTCACGATTCCCTTTTCCGGGCCATACATTTATTGACTTCTCTGCAGTGTTATACTGGAACTCACAGAAAGACTCAGGGCTATCTGGATAATCTTTACAGGCACTTCTAGAGACTAGACCCCAAGCTGCCCTCCATTAGCCCTCCATGATGGGTCAAAATATTTCGGGGTCTGCCCATATGGGTGTGGTGTAGACCAACTCACGTGCTTTGCTTCTACACTCACTAACAACAATCACGCATCTCTTTCCCTTCCTACAGAACAGAGTGGATGGCTAGAAGAATCCACCTCAGGCTGACCTCTCTGCCTTTACTATAGATTTTTGTCTGTTTTTTATGTTACACATTTCTTTGTGCCATCTCCCTTTGCCTTCATTTGGTACTGCTCTTAGTGATGAGCTGTTTTCCATGTAGTGTACTTTTACAGTTTCATCTGTTGACGCTTTGTACTTGTGAACTTTAAAACTAAAAATTCTGTGCAGTTAGTTTTTGTCTTTGTCGTCTGCCTTATATGCAAGAACTTTGCCCTTATGAATTCATTTGCAATCGTTTATTGTTATTGATGGCAACTGCATATCATTTTAAGTACAATGGGCATTTTGGATATTGACATGCCGCATTCTTATATTTATAACTAAGTTGTCATTGACTCTCGCATACAAACTGGGCTTCATGTACAAAAACTGTTCTTGTAATGGTGTAGCACAAAAGCATGATTGATTGCTCTTAAGTTGAACCACTTTATTGTATTAAGTGCATATATCACTTGGCTGGTATGTGCTGCCACATCAGAGTTCAACATACTTAGGAATGGCAATGTATTAGGAATGACTGGTTTGTTGCGAGAGGCAGTATGAATTGTAAGATGCTGGTGAAGTGTCTGCTGTCATGGAATTATTTTGTCAACTGTCTAGCCTTCTGCCATTTATTATGCATGGTCTTGAGCTTCTTTGAAAGAGGCTTGGCCACAGATTATTTCTTTCTTTTTTCAGAATTTCGAGCTGAAGTACACTGTTCCATGCCTTGATGGGCACATGTTACTCAAGTAAGAGCAAGTCAGCCTCGCAGCCGTACTCCTCTGCTCCCATGTCGGCATCCTCTTCACAAGATAGTGCGCTACGTCTACCACGAGCCACGCCTTACACAAGGGGGACTGTTGCTCCGATAGATACATCGGAGGTAAACTTCAGACGTTGCATTCCTCCCCCTACTAAATACCGTGCCAACCCTTCTCAATCTGGAAATTTGCAAGGCAAAGCCAATGTCACAGTGACAACAGACTTTGCAGACAGGAGCAGGAGAGCTGTTACTGACAATGCTGATGTGAACAACCCCAGCTTCAATAACAACTTTGAGGATGGAAGCTCATCCCAAGATTTCACAAACTTTAAAAAGGATGCTGTCGATAGTGGTACATATAATGTAACGGACAGCTGCTCATTGCAACTTAAAACAGAGGGGGCCAAGGTGTCTTCCGAGAACTCGGAACAGATGCGCATTCAGTATGGCGCCACCAAAATCCCAACTAAGATTACAGCACACCTGAGTGGGCTCCCCAAACCTCAGGTTGCTGTTGTGACAACCAGAGTGCCACCTGTGCCGCAGAGGGCTACAAGTGAGAAGTTACATGCAGCCGCTCGCATGCCCAACCAACCAGTGGGAGAGGCTGCTGCTGCAGAAAAGCGGGCTGGTTGCCAGCACCGGGTGTCACCGGATAAGGAAAGCATTTCAGACAGGAGCCACAGCGGAGACAGCGGTAGCACCGACTACGACTCTGGTCTGGGCCACTCTCTGAGTGACCCACCTGCTGGCAGTGAGAGTGGCGGGAAGGCTCAGAGCAGCAGCACGACGCTACAGGTGGAGTCATCGCCTGTTCTAAAGGAGGCCGTGGGTGTAGGAAAGGAGTTGGACTCGGCTGTGCTGCCCACAACGCTCCCTGTTGGAGCACAACTGACTACAGCCGATGGATCTGCCTCCAAGATGGGTGTGTATGACCAGCCGGACTCCTACGCGGCATACCGGGGAATCCTGTCTTATCGGCGCATCACCCCTATAAAGAAGTATTCAGAGACTCCTCAGTGGAAGCGGTCTGTTGAACCAAAGATCACAAAGGGCTTCAGCAGCCCCACTCGGGCTGTCATTGCCAAGGGAATACTGACCAAGGGAGCCAAGGCAGCAAAGGATTGCTCACCAGAGCAGAAGAGAGAGGGAGTTGCAAAAGGACCATCAACGATGTCAGCTCCACTCAGCCCCCCAAACAAGGAAGAGAAGAGTGGTGGGTTTCTCAGTCCCACATCAGATGGCTTCCTAATCGATGATGACATCTCCGATCAGCCTGGTCTGATTGCTCTCGAGCGGTCTAGAGGAAGAGGGGCACCATCAGTCAAGAAGTCCATCTTTGAACTGCATGCTCTACAGTCATTCAGTGGGCGACAGACTAAAGTTGACCGAACATTGGATGACCTCCACCCCTTATGTTCTGATGCTGGATCGTCTTGTTCAAGCCTGGGTTCCGATGACCTTATGCTGGACTTTGAAACTCCATGCAAGGATTCCCCAGAAATGTGAGTAGTCTACTTATTTTTCCTGATGTACTAAACTTCTGTGTGCTCGATATGCTACTTCAAACCTGAGGATACTGTAGGTCTTGTCATCTTTCAGTGCTCCACAAAATGACATCAAGCTCATATTCCATGAAATCTTTTGGAGATATCTTTTGATGCAAAAGCATCAAAAGGCCCATTGAGTGAAAAAGCCGATGTCTGTCGTGAGGACAAGCGAAAAACGGCACCTAAATTCCCATTGGCTGCGACTCCACGTCACAAGCACGCCTCAACGGAGCAGAGCAGGCGAAAGGGATCACTTCTGCTGGGCTAACGCGCCAGGTGTTGTTTGAGGGGATAGGGAATTGCTGCAACGCCACATCACCCTTAGGAGCAGAGCAGGCGAAAGGGCTCACCTGCTGCTGTACTATCATGCCAGGTTTTATTTGAGGGGAGAGGGCAATGCCACATCATCCTCACTCTCGGAAGCCTGTGTTATCCACGCGTTCCTTGTCCACGCACACTCTCGCCTGTGTTCTAACTGCGCTTCGGTAAGGCCAAATCAAAATGCACCAAGCCAACAGTACCTCTTAGATAGCAGGCCTGTGCACTTCGCTTGATGACATCATGCTATTTGGGCCGAAATGTCCATTGCCAAGCCCGGTGTGACGAAAGCGGTAACGTCAAAATCACCGAGGCTTACTTGGGAGCGTGACCATTAGATTCTATGGCAGTCGGGCAAGGTAGCACGGCGCCACGGATTGAAATGCACCGGCCTTGTGCTATCTAGGAGGTGTTTCAAGCATCTCAACACTTGCCTGCATGAAGTTCATAACTCGGATCGCTCAGTGGTGTTCAATTGGACATTAATGCTTTCGCATTCACAACTCAAATAGTGCTTAGGTGTTCTCAGGTGTTTTTAAACCTGTGCCGGGTGTAGGCACTGACAATGCAGCACCATTCTAATAGGAAATTTTGGCATATAGTAAACCATCATTATAACAAAGTATCTTTGCTATATATTTTTTCCCCTGAATGTCTTGTGTGCATGTGCTACAATGTGCATGGGCCTTGTTTAGGATTGTTCGAAATGTGATAATGGTGGTGCGGGCATAACCAAAGTGCCTTTTATTGCTGTTTTAAAAAGGTGGTATAGAGATAAACACTTTTCTGCGTGCTGATTAAGGCATGACTTTGGGAGATTTTTTGCATGCTGTAAATGCAAATTTATGCAATTGATAAGCCACTAAAAAAGTAGAGAAGCTGGCAAAACTTTTATCTTCACAGCTATGCTATGCAGCAGTAAAAGTAGTAGGACTGACGGCATGAGAGTCTTTAGCTGATCTTAAAGGGGACAGTAAAGAAAAAAATAATTTGAACTGTATTAGTAAATTGCCCTTCTACAGTATCAAACAATCCACTCTGAGAGGAGGCTTGATAAGCCAGAAAAGAGGCAAAAGAGAAAGACCGGTGGCGACGTTGCCTTGAAGTTTCTGCACCAGCTCGCCGTGGGCTCATGGATTTTGACTGCGTCTTTTCAGGCCAAGTTAATGTTTTGTTGGCAAAGATGGGGGACTTCATTGTATACTAAACTAACCAAAGAATGAACTTGGCAAGTTTCGGGAACTTTCACTCCGCCGCAATGGCCAGATACAAGAAAACACTTAGATATTCGCGATGTCACACTCATGTACCGGCGCTAGAGTTTCGGTGCTAAATTCAAGAAATGCAAGTTTGACCTCCATTTTTTTTCGAATAATCAACCAATTCTAATGTGATAATAACGAAAATAGTTTTTAAAGAATACTTTATCAGTCTAAACTGATTTAGTGTCCCTTTAAAATATTTCATAACTACTGTAGTAAACATGAGAAAAACTAGTCTTTAAATAGGGCAGTAAATCTTGTAGACTCATTAATGTGCAAAATAAGCAAGTCATGCAGTGAAATTGAGTAATATGATTATACATAATTGTTCACTGGTGTTTGAATAGTATAATTTATGATTAAAGTTGTATACAAATACATATTTAAAAAATAGAAGCTTCAAATATCAATTTGAGTACTGAGTATTTTTTGGTCTAAAATAAACGCAAAAAAAAAGAAACCTAGAGGGGCGGCATAAAAGAAAATTATTTTAGTTTACACAATATAGAATCGTGATTTGACGAATGTTGTGTCAAGGTTTGCGAGAAATTCTGTTCACAAAAAAAGGTTTTGCTCGTTGGTCTCCGACTGTACCCTTGAAAGTCTTCTTATGATGAATGGACACCAGAGGGGTACCTGCTTTGAACAACTTTATTCAGACAACTTTCTATGGCCAGCAAAATTGCTGTAAATATCACTTAGATCAAAAACAATGTGTTGCTTGTCAGTCTCTGCTGATCTAAGTTTGCTGCTTGTGTGCTATGTCTAAAGGTAAATCACTGTTAAAGTGTGTATGTATCCTACAAAAGGTATTTTCTCAGGGCAAGCTTTAAAAAAAAAAATAATGCATGCTGTGAGGTCGTGTCCATAGGATTTTTACTAATATTAAAATTCACCCATAGGCAGGTATGCATTTTCACTGTGGGCAGCCTCTAATGTTCATAGTATTCTGGTAAATTCAGGCATAATCAAATATTTTTTTAGGGAAATTTATATAAATTTATTAAATCTAGCAGCCCACCGTGGTTGCTCAGTGGTTATGGTCAGTGGCGTAGCCAGAAATTTTGTTTGGAGGAGGGGGGCTCAAGTTGCAACGCGGCCTCCTCCTTATAAAAGTTGTCGAGGCGTCAAATACATGAATAATAACTACATTGCCATTGTCAATGCCATTGTATATTAGATGCTGCAAACGAATTATTTAACGCTACGCACTGTCAAGACAAGTAAATTATGTATTTTTTCATAAAAGAATATCTTCGTATGTCCCAAAAATTGTGGCAGAAATAGCTGATATCAATGCTTCTGCATTTTTTTTTTGTCTATTTAATAAAGAAAATATCACGCGAACTTTAGAACTATATCAGTTCGAAACCAGCAATGCATGCAGCTGATATGAAAAACGTAAGGGCCATGAAAAGAACAAGTTGAGGACAAATATTTTCATGAATCTTTGTCATTCAACAACCTTGTTTACATTTTTGTACATATGCAACAGCCAGGGAAAAACATTAATGACGCTGTCCTTCGTTGCAATGGATTGCGCAGGAGCAGATTTTACCGGACGTATATTGTAATTGCACCAAAATTATAGTTGCAACAGTGAGTACATATAAAAATCAGAAGTTCCGCAAAGTATACATTAGAAATGCGAATAGAATGGAATATACATATGCGAAGATAAACGGCAAGAAAGTGTCGCGTGAAACCAAGTTCACTGCTTTACACAAAACATCACAACAAGATATTTAAATATACGTATAAGTCTGCAATAAATCACTGTATATAATGCGTCAAACAAGACAAACATGTTGCGCAGTCACAGATAGTAAACTTCACGCATACGGGTATAAAGACAGACGATCCAGGCAAGAACAAAACTATGATCTCAGAAATTGTTATATGCATTTGGGCCATGCTGCAGTTGCGACAGCACTATGTGGCTAGAATAATAGAAAAAGAATCAGAAATCAATACGAAAATGTGTATTTTAACTGCCTGCACAGCGGCAACAATTTTGCACCCCAAATTAAAGAAGGGTATTGCTTCGTTTCAAAAAAGAAGTGAAAACATGTAGCTAAAAAGGAAAGAAAAGGACAAACGAAAGCCACAGATGATGCGGCAAGTTGATTTACCCAACATCAGAGTGTGTTTTTGGGAAATGCTGCCTGTGCCGGGCTTTCAATGAGCAAGGTCGGTCAAAATTGGTTATTGATGTCCCGGTAATTTTTGTATTCTCAGGATAATTTTGATCATCATGCTGAATGTTACAATAAACGGTGAAAATTTCTGTGGTTTTAAAAGCTAATGAACAGC